>NW_009629390.1:0-38766 GCF_000690535.1 Cariama cristata
GGGGCTGCTCCCACCACACATCCGCACTCTTCTCTCCAGCCACTGTTTTGCAGCAGGTTGGGGTTTTTTTTTTCCCGCTTCTCAAATACGTTATCCCAGCAGCATTACCCATCACTGCTGATGGGTTCAGTTTTGGTCAGCAGCTCTACCAGACATAAGGGAAGCTTCTGGCAGCTTCTCACAGAAGCCACCACTGTAGCCCCCCTGCTACCACCAGAAATCTGCCACTCAAGCCCAACATAATGATACTTATCTTTAATCTCTATCAGATTAACCATTGAGACCATTAAGGACATAGCAATTATTTTCTCTAGTGTACACTCAATCGTTTAGCATGTTCAGCGAAAGAAAGAAGAGTAGCAAGTAGTTTAACTTGCAAAACCTTCAGGCAAACCACAAGCTTTCTTTGCATTAGTGGTATTTGTATTATTGAGCAGTAGCAGTTCTGAAAATAGGCCTCAGGCCTAGTACTGTATCATTACTAACATTGTTCAGTGTTGAGCAGCCTTGAAACCTTCCTACAGAGCAAATAGTTCCAGTTAGAGGGCACAAAAGGTACTGATTCTCTTATCGCTATTTGTATTTTCTAAGCAGATACGTGTACTAATTAATATAATGGGTTAGCTCCATTTATGGGATGCATTCCATTGGAAACGATCAACTTCTGTCACAGAATCCATGAAAATATCTAACCGCAGAATATTTTCATTATACTTAACTTTCCTTAATACTCACATCACCATACAGAAATATTAGAACAAGGCTGACAAATTTAGCTTGTCAGATCGTGTATTTCAGTATCTGTGCCAATAGGCTGTCACTCATAACTGAAAGCCAAGCGTTGCAAAGAGGGCCTCTCCAGCTCCCATGAAAAGTGCACGTGTCTGCGTCCGGCAAAGTCACGTCCATGTTGGCGGGTTCTTTCCTATGAAGGTATTTGCAGGGGAGTAGAAGTCGCTTTTCTTTCAATGTAGTTAAATGAAGATTCAGTAAACACTTATTTTTAGCACACAACAACCAGAAGGTGTTGATTCTGTACGTTATTATTATTCACTGTTTAGTCTTCGAAACTAAACACACTTGAAAAATAGACAATAAACCAAGTAAAGCTCATTTTACTGCCTTTTCCATGTGTTAGTTTTTTACCATAGCTTTTCTATAGCTCTGCCTTTTTTATCCATGTCTTTCATTTTTAACTTTGAAAAGTATTATCTACTGATTTTTGGTGGATAACAACATATATACTCACACACACACATATATATCTATCTCATGGCACCATTACCGGCAAAATCTTAATATATTTTGAAACATCGGTTGCATAACTTCCTGCTGTCATGCTTCTAAGAAGAAAATTTTCTAAGAATAGCAGCAAAACCTTGAACATTTCTCTTTTCCATCTCTGAGCTGGTCTCCATGGAGCACATAACGCCTCTAAAAGAGACAGTGAAAACTACTAGCATTTCTTAACAATTTTCATTTTTGATAAATACAAGAAAGATGAGATACTACATTGGACAGAGGTGTCAAAATTCTACTGCTAAGGTGGCATGCACTCTGATGAAAGGGAGATCAGAAATCACTACAATGACACAAAAAGATGAGAGATATCTAAAAGGATATTACCAGCAATGTTAGGAAAGCTTATTAGATTAGAAATTATTATAGAGAAAAAGAACTGCAAGGTAACCAAAAATGGGATTCTCAGCGTTTTATTGTCACATTCCACACCATTTAAAAAAAGAAATTATGAGCATTGAACATTTATTGAACATACGCACTTTTTCCAAAGGGAAGTGAGAATTATGAAATATAGCAATCTATTTTTTATTTCAATATATGATTTGGTAAATATAAAGCTGTTGAAGATAACAGCTCATAACTAAAGTGTTCTCAATAGATCAACAGAAGATCCATGGCATCTATGTTGTACTTTTTATACATCTCAGATAGAAGGGACTTTTTACTGCAAATTACCTTTTTCAAATGGTCATGAAAATCAAAAATCAAAATATTCTGGTGATGTAGTCATCAAGACTGTTATACTCTTGCTTGAAATTCATGGCTTCAAACCCGTTATTCTCTCTAAAACCTCCTCCGCCTCCAAGAAGCAGAACCATATCAGTTTCTCCATAAACCTCTCCTGCATCTAAATTCTGAGGCAGGATATGTCCTACTTGGGCTTCTCAACATGCTTTGGCAATTGAGAATATCAGGTTATTGAAGACATATTTTCATAAATATATCACATCTGTGCTGACTAGTCAGCTTTTAATTTTCTGTTGAACTGTGTGTCAATATAAACAAACTGTAAATACATAATTTCTCACATGCTTGTGTAATAATACGTAGACTCAGAAGTTATCACTGTCAGTGATTGTCTGTGCTAATGTACAAAAATTGAGATCCTTAAGCACTGAGATAAAAAGAAAAAACAAAGGAAGTAGAAGGTTAAGTGATTTGACCAAGGCCAGATATGATGAAGCTGTAAAGTGAGTTTGATTTACAGCAGAGTCGAAAATGGAAGCTTTGACTTTTCAACTCCCATTTCTGCAACTTGCCAGCTAGCCTTAACTTGCTATGTGTTGAAGCACTTCTGGTGGAAGTTCAATATCTTTGTTTATCTTTTTCCCAATCTTTCATTTGTTGGGTAAATTGGAGATAATAAAATCAGAAAAAATTACTATACCGCTATATACTATATTATACCACTATAAATCTTCTAAAATGAAGTAATTAGACCAGGTAAAGTCCTATCCTGAATTTTCTCATCAACATCACTTTCTCACATCCCAACCTTCTTCATATTATTCTTTGTTTACATGTGCTTCAAAAATAAACAAAGTCCTAAAGTCAAGATGTACTTGAGCTGCTGTCTCCACATTCAGCTTCGCAGATTCAGTATGGATTTTGTGTCTATAGGATTTATGCAACTAAACCCCAACACTTTAGAGCTGTTTCAAGCTCTAGTTGCTTCTGCTCTCTTCCAAAGCAGAATAATCCCAAATTGTTTTCCCAGGGAGAGTGAGGAGAAGTAGATTATTGAAGCCACTTAAGGACATCATCAGCTTCTTCACAAACAGGGTAATTCAACAGAATGATAGGCATGTACTCCATTGCATTTCTAGTGTGTGCTTTGAGAAAGAAGCAGAGATTACATTTTCTGTCAAAGATGCTTTATTGGAAGAGATAAGTGAGGGTGGTGGTAGGCTATTTGGAGAGTTCAGAAAGCAATATAGCACATTCAGTCAAAGAAGGAAAACTTGACCCTCCAATGACCCTAATGCTTACTCCAGTCAATGCAATAATGTTTGCCACAATTCACCTACTAAACCATCAGGCAGAGCAACAAAAAGAACAGATTTTCTTAATGTCACTCAGGTGATTGGTCTATCTTGTAATTCCTTTTGACACTAAACCCAACAGTTTAAACAGTAGGAAATGACACAGTAGCCAAATTTCAAACACCCGCTGCCCATTTCAGCTGGGTTGCTGAACCCCTCCAGAATCGCACATCTGCAACATATGTAATGCCCAAAGAATCACTGCTAGAGTTTCTCTTTCACCTGATATGCTACAATGTTGGGGTTTTTTTTCTCATAAAAGAAAACAAACCTTAAGCAAAAGAAAGAATACCGCATACACACTTATGTAGGACTTCTATGGTGATGCGCAAATAGATCTCAGATCCCTTCTCTCTAAAAAATGATCACCAAGGGAAATGCTCCCTAGTTACTAGCAGTATAAGGCTTATAAGATGCAGCAAAGCAGTGCTAACTTAGCTTGATAAATTATGTCATATATATCACTTCATTCAAAAGAAAACAGTAAGAAAACACTCATCATATTGCTATGTTTTGCACAGTAGTTAACCTATGGCTAAAACAATAACTTCACCTTCTGTGAAGCTGTATTTATAAGTTTGTTGGAAAAATAACATTCAGATAACAAATTAGAAGAGCTCCAGAGGGAACAGTAATAACTGAGTATAATGAAAGGAGACCAATAATCAATACCAAGTTATAATAAGTCTGCAAATCCAGGCAAAAAAGATGATTGAAATACTGTCTTTACAATGCTCTTTTATATCAATATTGCAAGATCTATGCTAGAAACTGATTTTTTTTTTCAGAAAAAAACAATTATAACAGAATCATACAAGACAGAAAAAAGACCTTTAACAAAAACAGGTAGCCTATTTCTAGATTTTCTTTCCACTACCTCCTAAGTTTAAAATGCAGCTTGCATCTCTCAGTCATATTCTCTAATGCGTTCACATTCAGTTTGCCCCTTGGCAGGTTGGCCAGACTTGTACAGCATTTCCTACATTTCAGCTGCAAATCTCACGACCTATACTTTACACCTTTTCCAATATATATTGCATGCCTTTTCTTTATCCCCAACCCTATTTTTCAGCCTTCTCTAGTGGCTTAGAGCTCCAATCAGAACATTAGAAGAAACAATACTGATTAAAGGAGACTGTAAAGAACAGTGGAGATGATATTTAGTGAAAAAAATACCAGATTCACAATTTTTTACTGTTGTATGCTTTCCACTTTCCAGTCCCTCTACACAACCTAAGGTTTTCTATTGACCTTTGCTCACTAGATGCTTTCTTCTGTCACTCCTAGCATCATACAGATGATTGTTAATAAACTAGCAAAGAAGCTGGTAATAAAAATGATAGCGACAGCATAGGAGGCAGTAAGATTTTCACTGCTTTAACCTCACCTTCTACATCCTATACTAAAAGCATGAAGAAAATATGAGATAAATCGATAGTTTGTGTGCAATTACATAGAGGAAATGAAAATTTAAAGGCAATACAGGAAAATGCAAAGTTGTACGCATTTTTAATCGAAAAGACAGGGTTTGAGTCTGAAACATGGGCTATTTCTTATAATTTTGGTTAAAAGCCATAGAAAATAGGCTAAGGGAGAGGAAAGAATTGCCTGGTTTAGTCCTTTTAATCTGCCAAGCTACCTGTTAGGAAAATTAACACTATCATAGAATACACAAAGGGAGGGCATAACATTTTAGCTTGGTGACTCTAACCCACCTGATTCTACATATGTGCTCCTCTTTACCATCATAAGATGTTATTTTCTTTTTTGAGAGGGACACAATGATGCTTGGATTCCATAACTCCATTCACGGGGCATTACTATAGAATATGCTCACCTGCAAAAAGAAAATGTCATGGCCAATTTTTATCATTCCTGGTGGCTGATCTCACAGATCTTAAATCACATGGAAGGAAGAATGTGAATCTTCAAACTTGTTTGCAGAATGAGAGGGTCTTTCCTTTGACATTTGGAGACACAGCAACAGATTACTCTCCCCAAAACCCTATAGAAAATGGATTTACTTAAGCGACCTGTGATCACTCAACTCAACAAAGAAAAAAACCCTAGTGCCATAGGCCTCAAAATACATCTGTACATAACCATGCATTTGAGTGGCACTATTAAAACCAGTGGTCCTACCTCTAAATATAAAAGTTAAGGATGAAGAGATGTTTGTGGTGCAGAGGGTGACAACTCATAAGGGTGTTCCTATAGTTTCTGTATGTGAGTGCAGATGGGGAAAGTATATTTTATTTAAATGCATACTGACAATGAAAATGTAGCAAAAACATTTCCATGTGCTTCTGGAAATGTTTTTCACAATTTCTAATTATTTTCAAATGAAGAAAATGCTAAGGACTAAATTAAATCACAACAGAGCAGTGTAAACACTACCTCCTGGTGAGCCTTCACAAGAAATTGCTATTACATCAAAGAGTATTTATTGCTGTAAGAGTTAGGTAGCGGAAACAATCTAACACTTTACAATAAATGTGGCTGTTTGCAAATGTTTACTTTCTCAGGCTGACGAGCTAAAATGCAGATGTTCTAAGAAGACAACTGGTGCCTAATATCAGGTTTAGTTTTAGAAATTAAGCTATGCAGGCTTTCAGTGCTACGTATGCAATCTACTTTTTCACCAATATGTGTGTATGCGACGAACAACAGTCTCAACTTGGGGAATTTTTACTTGATTTAATTTACTGCTAATTAACACCAACTTTTGATCCCCAAGTCAGGTACGGGGGGGGACAAACCCCCACAATCAATCAAGCACTTAAGTAAACACCCTTCCTCCCCCTTCCCCAGGTTCACCCTAGCTCAAACACATCTCCTCCCCACTTCCTAGTTTAAGCTTGCCTTGTTTTCACCGCAGGTTACTAAATCCATCCTGATTCCACAGGGAGGTGGTTAGGCAGCACAGGATGTCAGGGGCATGTGCACAATGTTTTCTCTCAGATACTCTTTGCTTCTTGTTCCTTTCCTCAGATGCTCTTTGCTTCTGCAGGTTTTCCTGTGCTTCTGTTTCTTAGCATCCCTGCTGCAGCATGGGTCACCCATGGGTTGCACTCCTTCAAGGCTGTTCCTGCCCAGCATGGTGCCCCCCTTCCAAGAACATATCTCCAGATGGATGCTTCCACCCCTTCAGCTGCCTGCTTCGTTCTTAAATATGGGTTTTTTTGCAGCGGTGCCAGCACAACAGATAACATTGTGGTTACTTTTTTGTGCCACCAGTAAACTTGACCCCAAATAAATTAATTAAACTCATCTTTAGGGGAGTAGGAGAAAAGTTTTTTTCTCTACTTTAGCGTTCCTAACAACACAATAGTAATTTGCATCAGTATTTCTGCAACATTTACATATAGCAGCAGGAGAATTCCTGTTGCTACCACCAGGAACAACGACAGACTGGTAGAATGACCGTGTCCAAGTTCCTTATGACGCTTTGCACTGAAGAACCACAAAAAAAATTAAAAAAATCTCAACATATTGTTGTGGGATTTACTGAAATAAGTGCAAAATAGATTTCCACAAGCAAACCCAGAGTGCTGACAGAAAGACACTTTTCAGAGCTATAGGGAACACAAAGTCCATATGGCTTAACCAGAAGATCTGAGAGAATGGAATATGATCCCACACTAGTTTCTATTCAGTAAGGTTACTGCCAATTTAGAACAGAATATAAATCCAAATTTACAGGAAAAAAAAGATTTTTCAGACATTCCAAACTATTCATTTGTTGCAAGTTGTCATTTTGAAAAGACACTGTGTACTTAGACATTTCCAGGAGATCAGGGAGGGGGAGAAAATTCAATAAAATTGCATATTGAGTGATGATATGTACATTTTGTAACAAAAAATGTGCATACGTAATCACAAATCGGTGAAGACACTAAGGACTCTATAGCTAGCAATATCTTTGTCTTCTTGAATTAATCCCAGGATTCCAGCTGAACCATGACCCACACTCTATGTGCTATTCAAACCCATTCATAATCAGCAGTTCTCAGGATTTAAAAATGGAATCAGGGAAGAGAGGACCTGTTTGGAATACACACACACATGTTTTCCTTTATGTCTGTCAAGAGATTTTGAAATGGCTTTTGCTAACTGAAATAACAGCTAGAAATGTACTTGACATTTCACTTATTTTTCAGTATTTGTAACCTTGGTGAAAATGTTTCATCTCTTGGATTATCTTGTACACTGGGATGCGGTTCATGAAAAATTTATCTTCCGTGTTGCATCCAATATTTGGAGATTATACCACCTGGAATCAATTTATTCAAACACACCTGGTGCTGTCTCTCTTTTAAGCCTGTAATACAACTTAGCCTTGCCACTACCATGAATCATAATTCTGGGCTGTGGAGAAGCCTGTTTACTTCTTTCCTAATACGTTACATACCAAACATTGTGGATAATGACTGAAAATTCACGGATACCATGAACTCTCAGTGCCGTCTTTTGTTATCACTGAGCATCTTTATCATTTTGCTTTCTGTTTAGTTTCACTCTTCTCCAAACACTTCCACAAGAAACCATGAGTCCCGAAATAAGAGGGTTTTTTCCTGCAATTACATGACAGAAGGTACTCAAAACCCCGTGCACCTTAATGCAACTCTTTCTTTGGCAGCTCATATAAATTCCCTCTGCTAGCACCTGAACATTAGAACAAATATTTTAAATGGGCTCATAGTAGATTCTTCACATGAATGAAATCATTGTTTGAAAGCCAAATACCATAAAAATTGCAAACCACATAGAGCTGAATATAATGTACATCATTAGAAGCAACATTAATCCATTTATCATCTGGTGATTCATCTTTGCCCTTCATTTCATTACAACGGAAAACAATCTGTGATCCTTTTCCAGTACTCTGGCATTGTAAAGTCCGTGCTACAATATTTCATCAGTCTACTTTTGCCTAGCTAATTGTTTTTCAGATCATTGAGTCAAGAAGTAAGTTTTACTTCAAAATTATCAAATATTTAGTAAAAAGTAAGAGTTCAAGGAGTGATAATACCCTCTTACTGCTATTGCCCCAAAATAAATCTTCTACATGTTATTTTTTCAATCAGTCTCTCTGTAATTTGTTTCTATTTGTTATGCTGTCTCTCTGCTATTGGTTTGTCTGGAAAAGAAATATAAAATCCTGACAATTCTGCCCTCTGTTCATTCATGAAGAATTAACAAAATGTAATAGGTGTGCATCGTGATAATCCATCTTGCAGCAAGTACAGGACTTTTTGGCCTGGAACATTCCCTTAATGGTTTGGGTGCAGGGGGGTGTGGATTTGTTCCTTCTCCCCTCTGAATACCTAAGGAGGTTTCCAAAGCAATTTGTGAGAACATTTCAAGGTTAGTTATTTGGTGCTAGCCTTCCTAAAATACCTCTGTTCTCATTTATCCTATGCTTTTATATCTTTTAGTAAACAAAAAAAAAAATGATAGTGGTAATCAAGATTCTGGCAGAACACACACTACCTACACAGATCTTCAACACTGACCTGCAATATCATCGAACTCCCAATGCAGTCTTAGTAGTAACCCACAACATTTTAACATGTCTTTTCTCATGTGTCATCACATCTGACTGTCACGCAGTTCAAGCATGTTGAAAGTTATAACTTAACACCCACAATTTCATGGTTATTGCTCCCATCAGACTGCACAAGCCAGGCCACGTCTTTATTCAGCACTAGCAAGTCTACTGGAGTGTCCTCCCTGGTCTGTCTTCCTCATCGCCTGTATCAAGAGTTGTCCTCGATGCTCACCAGAGACCTGGACTGTAACATATCTTTTCCAGCAGATGTTCAAGTCCACAGTAAGGATCAGTGCTTGCGGTCACGACGCCTTCTCTAGTTCTCCAAAAACACACTTCATCTACCTTTTCTTCTTGATCACATTGTCTATAGATGATGCCTACCAAAACGTCACACTTGCTGATCTGCTCCTCGCTCTTAAGTTCCCACATGGCTCACCATCTATTCTGAAACACAGCTCCAGTCTTCTCGTTGGACAAAGCACATCTCCCCCTCCTTACCTTCCTGATCCTTTCTAAAGAGCGCTTCTCGTTGGACACAGCACATCTCCCCTTCCTTACCTTCCTGATCCTTTCTAAAGAGCGTGTATCCGTCCAAAGCAGCACATTAATTATGTCATCTATCCTGCCACCACTTTGTGATTCCAATGAGATCATAGCTCTGCAACTGTGCATTGACTTCTCAGTTCTCCTGTGAGATTCCCATGCTGCAGGCATTCATGCGCAGCATAAATGAAGCTTAATAAAGGCAAATGCAAAGTCCTTGCATTTTGGATGAAATAACCTGGGCAACAGGACAGGCTAGCTCTATCTGGCTAGAAAGAAAGACAACAGTAGTATGTCCTTGTGATAAAGATGACCAAAATCATACCGGGCTATGTTCAGTAATAGTACTTGCGGTCAAGAAGTTAACAGAAGCGATTATTCCCCTCCATTCAATATTTTTGAGACCACACCTTCAATACTGTGTTTTATTTTGAGATTCCTAATACAAGAAAGACTCTGCTGTACCAGAATGGGTCACCACTCCACTAAATCCAGCAAAGGGTCACCAAGATGACTGGGGAGCTGGAGCACCTGAGATACTGGAAGATGCTGAGAGAACTGGATTTGTTCAACCCCCCAAAACAGAAAGCCAAGGTGGGATCTTATTGTCATCAACTCCTTAGTGAGGGAGTAGAGAAGACAGATCCAGAACTATCTTGGAGGTACACAGTGCCAGGGTGAGAGGCAACAGACACAAACTGCTGCAAGGGAAATTCAAATTAGACATAAGGAAAAAAACATTTCACAATGACAGTGATCAGATACTGGAACAGGTACCTAGAGAGGCTGAGGAATTTTCATCTTTGGAGATGTTCAGAATTTAACTAAACAAGACTCAAGAGCGGCTTCATCTAACTAAGCTGGTCCTGCTTCAAGTGGGTAGCCAGACAAAACGACCTCCAAAGGCACCTTCCAACCTAAATTGTTCTTGGATGAAACTGTATGATATCACTACTGAGGTCACTGAAGCATGTCAGATATGAAGACTTTGTTTTTTCTGCTTTGTTGTTTCATGAAAAGTGCTGAATTTCCTTCCCACCAAACAGCAGAAAAACCCCTGAAATTCCAAATTTCCTGAAGTTTCTACGCAAAGTCATACAATGCTACATTAATTCCTCACCTGCCTAAACCTTAAAAAAGAAACAAAATTAGAGGCCAAACCCCTCTAAAATCTAAGTGAATGTATTTCCTTGCTATTCAAACACCTACTGTGTATTTCTAAAAAAAGTGGCAGGATAATTCTCAGAGTACCACTTCTTCCTCAGGATTTCTGTTTCCTGTAAAGAGCTAAAAAGAAGTAATAATGCTATTGAAAATGCCAACATATATCTTAAGGGTTTTTTTTTCTCTTTTTTTTTTTTTTTTTAGAGGGTAAAATGGTTAAGATATTTACCTATCTGGCAAGCAGTCACAAAATATTTTACATCCTGACAGACATCAAAGCACTTCACAACTCTATAATAATAGAATCATTCCATTTACTGCTGAACGGCAGCCAACTCTGAGACAGAACACAGCAGTGGTTTAACAGCACAGATGAACACTGTCAGCCCTTTAGAACGGTGGGTAGATGTAAATATCTTACCCATTTAAAAACCATAGGGTGCTTTGAGACAGACAGAGTAGAATTAGCCAAACTTCTAAATAGCAAAGAAACCAGAAATAATATCCCTGTTCTTTGGAGGTGTATTACTTTTTTTTTTTTTAATCACTAGGAAACATTACTAGGGATACACAAAAGCAGATGTATCCTTATTCCAAATGAAAACTGGTTTTGATCTGAGTTTAGACAAAAATAATTCCATCTAGGGAACTCACACTAGGTTCCCCTCTGATGGCCTGCGGTTAAATCCTGATCCATGTTGGACAAACCTATTGAATTTGTTCTGATCCCAGCTCAGAAACATTTTACTTTTCCACAGAGCTTCTTGACATCCCTCAATGAAGCTTAAGTGCCATATACTTTTGGTATTTAAACATACAGCGCTCAATCTGTTGCTTAAATATAACTGTCTAATGCTATCTGACATACTCCAGGATTATGTGAGACATTGTCAGGAGTCTGGCAGATACAACAGGATCTATGGGAGACTCATGCCCATCTGGAAAGGCAGCTGGAGGCTAGATTTAGGCAACTAAATCAAGCTTCCACTGCAAACTCTTCAAAAGCAGCAAGCTGGTGCTACATACACCACTGCTTTCCTACAATTTCTGCCCATCTTATCTAGTGATACAAACAAATAGAAATTATTACGAAAGCACCAAATAAAAATTTCTTTTCTTTTGAGAGACTGGAAGGTCTTTCTACAAACGTTATCTGTTAAAAGTTACAGATTTCACTGGCAAAGTTATGGTTAAAAAATGTGCCCTTGAGAAATTAAATCATCAGAATCCTACTTTGCATTATAATTAGCCAGACATAGTTTTATAATTAGTAGGACTAGATTAGTATTGTACCGATATTTGCCATGTGACAGACGTTACAAGAATTAGCTGGCAAACTAAACTGGTAAGTGCCGCTGTTCAAAATCGAGTGCAACCAGACTGAAGTTCTATTTGACTGTAGCCACAAGGACTAATATTTCAATTTAAATATTCTGCAAGAAAATGGATTCTAACGAATACGAGAAATACGATTAATATTCTCCTATTTTGTGACAGTTTAAGAGGTTTAAGAGTTAAATGTTGCTAACCTGAAGACAATAAATACTGGAGAAGTACTAGCAATCCATTGTTCAGCTATGCAGCCTATGTTCTTAGGTAAATATGAGGCAAAGAATGAAAGAAAAAGTAGTTTAGGTTTAATTTAGTTTGCTATATTAGAATTGGTTTTTTTTTTGCTTTGCTTTTCCTTATCTTAGAAGAGCTAATTTGTCTGAGTCATTCAACACTTTTTTTCTCCTATTTCTTCCTCTCCATCCCCCCAGTTTACCCTAATTTCAGCAGGTATATCATGAATCCTATCATATTCATAAGAAGGTCAAGGGATCTGCCACCAGCTCCTAGGTAAATATACATAAGAAAATCGTGTTGCAGAAAGACCAGATGATACCATAAGATGTTGCTCCCACAGACTCAATATACCATATATTGTACGTATTCTAGCTGTAAAAACTTCTTTTAGTATGTCCCACTTAAGATGCGACTTTTTTTTAATAGTCAGAGTGGGTATGAGATACTTTCATATTTCTTTATTGTGCTAGAATAATTCCTAAAATTTAAAATTACAGATGGAATTATTTGGCAATAATCTGTCCCACCTCTGACATGGATATACGGGTTGGATAAAAGATGATAAAGATGGAGATATGATCATTGAAAAAGTATGGTAAAATATGCACATAGCCATCAATCTTTAGGCAATGAAACTACTTTACCTTAAAACTGTGGGTTTTTTTTATTTATGGAAAAGTCCTAAAACAATTGGTTTTCCTCCCATAGGCTGTGTTAATTTACTTTAGATGTAAAGGAAACTTTTTAAAAGGTTATCTTCTTAAAAGTTATAGGTGTATTTAACAAAATTATTGCCCATTATTTTTCGAGTAAGGGATGAAGATATCTTTGACTCAGTTCAATCTGAGCAAGCCACCTAAGATTTTGTGCTGAATTTTTAACTTACTCTTAAATGGACATACAAACTTTCAAACTTATGTATATTTTTAAAGGACATGAATGGCTTTGGTCATGTTACACTAGAGTATTAGCAGCCAAACGTGATGTGATATTCCTTGTGTAAACTCTTATTAAGCACCTCAGCATCACACCACCTCAACCACCCTATTTGAAAAGGAAAAGAACAATGATGTTTAGCTACCTTATTGTTTTTAGAGAATATCTTAAATGCAAAATGTTGCAAATTGATCACAGAGGCAATGCAGTGACTTTGTACTGCTCAGTGCATTACCTATTACGTTCTTCAATGTATCCTATCCTTGATTCTAGCAAAACCACGTACAACCAGGTAACCTGAGGACAGGGACTGCTTTCTGTAGAAGGCTGTCTTTAGGGAGTAATGCGCCACCAACTCAAAAACGCAGAGCAGTGTTTGTCCCTTTCAGAAATGAATGTTATATCATGTCCTTTAATACTGAACACAGAAACTCAGGCTAACTTTGATGTGGTGCAGAGACTGAAACAACAGCGAAGCAAGTAAACCAAAACAACAACCTACCATCAAAGATAAGTTTTCTGGTTTGAGGAAATTTTTAATTAGGAGAGATCTCAGTGCTGGGGCCAGACACCAGCAAAGTGAATAAAGAGAGCACTGTAAAAATTCCCCAACACTCTAAGAAGTTTTCCAGTAAAGACCTGCTGCTGGAGAGTAGCAGGAGAGATCGATGCATCGGTCCCTCTCGGAGCAGCGGGCACCGTTCAGTGGGGCCGCAAAGCCTCTCTATCCCCCATGGAACTGCATCTGTGTTTGCGCTTTTATCTTCTGCGCAAACACACAGACACGCACAGTAACTGCTCCAATAGTCTGACCCAATTCTAGAAGGACTTTCCTTGAGGATTAAACAGTTTCTAATTAAAACTTAGTGTTCCTTTTTTAATTGCTCATTGCAGTTTGTCTTCAGGTTAACACGAATTCCACTGAAAATATTTTTCCTTTAGAAACTTATTCTTTTTCCCTGGAAATATTATATGGCCTGTTAGATTATTTGCTCTACGGACTATTTATACTGTACTGTTGGTTTTTTATATAAAAGAATTGAATGTTGTGGTTTTATTATTAATCTGCAAGGCCTTTCCCTCCCTCTCTCTCTAGAATTAATACAGGAAAGAAAGCACTACACCATGTATAAACTCTTTCCGAGATCTAAAATTGCGTTCCAGAATTAGAACAATAAAATTGATTTTTTTCACCATGTTTTCTTCAATCTGAACATCTTAAAGCCACAGTGACTTAATTAACTATGCCAGAATTTTGTATAAAGAATTTCAGTCTAAACTCAGCTCTTTTAGCAAAGGCTAAGGAAAAGCTGGCTAAACCACCTTCTGGCATAGCTCTTTTTTCTACAGTGGGCCATGACTGGCTTTGTAATCATTAATCTTGTTAACTTGGTCAGCAAAATAGCTAAAAACTTCATCGAAACGCAGCAGCCAGCCACTATGAGTTACACTGTAACAGAACTTTACCAGTGATCTTTTAGTATCTGTAAATAACAGGTCACACTTACAATGCCAGAAACTGTGATTTTCCTGTTTGAACTCAGATAACGTAAGCTACAAATTCAAATACTAAATGCAAACCAATAGAACAGATATATAAATATTGTGTACACGCAAGAGACATTTTAATTCGAATCAGTTTCAAAATTTTGAATGGTTGCTCATAGCACAAATTTGCTAGGGGCAAGGATGTGTGTATGTGCATGTGTCCTTTAAACCGATAAATAAAGTCCACAACAAAGTCAGACTCAGTGAGAGCCCAAAAGTGAACCTTAGTTCAAATTCAGCCCTCAAAAGAACAGTGCCATTTGTCTAACACAGTACAGTAGCATTAGAAGAATATAATTAACACACAGAAGAGCTCTAGGTTATCAATCAACTGTTTACCTCTTGGTTTCCTCATTTGTATGGAACAAGCTACTGTAACCATCTGGTGATTGCAGTGATGCTTAAATAGAACAACCAGAGGGATGAAGAATACTTCCTCTTAAATGCCTATAAACTCTGCAGTAAATTGGTTGTGGAGATAGAGCTTCTTCAGTTTATAAACAAGGTTTCAGTGGGTCAGGTTTGAGGTGCACTGACAGTTTCAATAAACGTGAATTGCATTTGTATAATCTGTACCCGATCCGCAGACAGAGATAGAATTAGTCTTCTGGGTTGTCAACCGATAGCTTTCACCAGCACAAAAGTCATCATAAAAAAAAAGGAAGGGCAATTATAGAACTATTGAACCTCACAAAAGAAAAAAATTGTAAAGCATACACATCTATGGCTCTGACTGAATGAAGCATCGCTTGTTCATGTTGTGAGCACAAAGGCAGGCCATCGCCGTTCTCTGCACCCAGCAGCCTGTTCTGCACGCTCCAGTACTTAAAGAACCTAAACAGATGGTTTTCTTTGTTTTCAATCTCAGAGAAACCACTATGGAAAGACCCTTGTTTGATATGTGACATCTGGTAGGTCTATCTTTGGTTCTGCCTTCCCAAATTAGCTAAAACCAGTAAAAAATTTAATTCTCAGGTACTGCTGAATTCAAGCACCCGTTCAGCAGATTTCAAGTGAAGCACGCTAAACATCAGCAAGGCAGAACACAAAATCTTGACCATACAGGATCCTGCTCTCCTACAAAACCTCCAGTATTCCAAGGGAAATACCAAGGAAGATAGCCATAACACACAGTGTTAGCACTTAAAAATATCCCTCTCCTCTCTGAAATTCTTCGAAAATTCCAACTATTCAATAGTCCTCAAAAGAGTTATCAACTAAGAACAAAAGTAGCTGTAAAAGTTCACCCCATCCCAGGCCTTTTTTATTCCCATTTCTTTTTTATTTATCTGCCAGCACTGTCCTTTAATAGTTTTTTTCCTGCTCTGGTTCTTGTGTCTTCATGCATTTGGAGAAAATAAGCCCATTCCCCTCTCACTTCTCATTTTTCTACATTAAATATGTCATCTTCTTCCAGATCTCCCTCGTAATGGAAGCCACTATTTCTCCGAGTATCGTAGATGCTATTGTTTACTCTAATTTAAAATCACCACGTGAATATGGAGCAGATAGAAGAGACCTTAACAGTATAAACATACTACTGAATTTGTATTTTCCTACGTCCATTGGAAATTCCTCCTTCACTGACCAGAACATTTTAAGGTTCAGTTTGCCTTTGGTGATCCTGTAATCACCTAAGTTGCACTCAATGAAGTGAGAATTTTCAAAATTGCTGTCCTATTTATAGATGTTGATATTAGCTGAGAAAAAAATAGTAACAAAGAAAGGCAAAAAAAAAAAATGCATTAACTCTCCATCAAATATTCAGCAAACAAATGAGACTTTAAGAAAACATTAGAATTTCTAAACATTTATACCCTTATGAACATGGACATAAATAAGTACATAAACTTAACATTGATTTCTTGACAAGGATGGTAGGACTTTGCTGTACAGCAAGTAACGTATTAATACTCCAAATTGTAATGTTACCTTAGCCTACCTCAACAATAAGTGAATAACGATCTCATAAATGAAAAAGAAATAATGGATAACAATTACCTGGCGTAGCTAATAATCAAAAGATGACTCTTTGTATGAATGGTGGAAAAGAATCTCTAAAGCAGGATTCTTTTCAATTGCCCTATAAAATTGTACGGTACTATGAAGTAAAAGTTTTATTCAGCAAATATATGAAAGTTGGTCAGCTACCGTAACCTATAGCCAATTTAGGTTGCAAGAGAAACCGTGCGTGATTCAGGAGTTAGGAAGAGCAATGGGGATCACTAGGCTACTGCTCCTTAGGTCTATTTTGGCTAAAGGAAAGTATTTTTATGTTTTTTTTTTTCTGTTTCTGTGAAATGTGTTTTAGGGTAGTAAGCACTTCCTTAACGGGCAGATATTTGGGTATGACCACCACCAAAGCAGCATATCGCAAACAGCAGGAAGTTCATTTTGTGGTCTGTGTAGACAAAAAAAGCAAAAAACTGGAAATACATATATGTAAAACTTCCTCTAATTACAAAACCTCAGCTACAGTTAAGCCCTTCTGACACAAAGTGGTTGGGAAAGCGTAAAGCCATGCTACGCATGTCTCCAGGGCTCCTAATACCACACCTCGTAGAAAAAAAAAGCCCCTTTAAAGGGCAAAGCATATCTATTCTCAGGCAAATAATGCAATCATGATGAACGCAGAGAACACTTATGAGCTGTCACAGAAATTTCTTTCTCAAATTTATTAATAGCGTAGGGGGTTTTGATCCCTCTGCTTTATAATTTCATTGTTTTGTTAACACTATTAAGTCAAGTTTTATGCAGAACTATGCAAGTAGCATCAACAGATGAAACAGAAAACAGATTTAAATCCAACCTGACAAGCATTTGCACAGAATCTATATCTAATGATGTCGAGGTCTGCCACCACTCAAGTGCCTGATGCGTATCTGGTCTTTGTGCCCCTCACACATATTGCCATGACAGAGCAGTCATGCCCCTCTACTCCACATGGGAGATGGCAAGAAACAAGGGCAAGCAGTGATAGGACAAGGGGCAAGGGCTTTAAACTGGCAGAGGGAAGATTTAGATGAGATATCAGGATGAAATTCTTCCCGGTGAGGGTGGTGAGGCAGTGGCCCAGGTTGCCCAGAGAAGCTGTGGATGCCCCATCCCTGGAAGTGTTCAAGGCCAGGTTGGATGGGGCTTGGAGCAACCTGGTCTGGTGGAAGGTGTCCCTGCCCATGGCAGGGAGTTGGAACTGGGGGGCTTTAAGGTCCCTTCCAACCCAAACCATTCTACCATTCTATAAAACAAGGTGTAGGAAGCCACAGGGAAGCTGCCAGATCTCTGCCATTATACCAGTAATTTTCCTCTGAATCAACATAAGGTTCTCAATATGTTCCAGTTTTGCTTGGAAAAGGGAACACAGTGTGAGTATTTCTCTGATCAGGTCTTTCAAGTGAAAGACAAAGTGGGATGATCAAAGAAGGGTGCTGGTGATCTGAAATTTAAAGTAGGGGGAATGCACTTCCTTGACCTGTAAAACAACACAAAAATAATTGCCTTTTAGTGTGCTCCCGCTAAAACCAATGGAGTAGAACTGTCAGTGGCTCCATTGTGCCATCTTATCCACCCACATGGTCTTCCAACTGGAGTATTTGTTTTCAGAGCCACAAAATGTATGCAAAACATAACATTTCAGACATTACAAAACCTTAAATGCTAAACACAGCAACTGCTGCAAAAGATTCTTGGGTATTTAGTATACTATTTTATTGCATGTAAGAATCTTTAATGATTAGTTCAACTCTACAAAGGGGAAAAGTAACTTGTTACATAAACCTCTATCATTTAGCAAGTCTTGTATCTCTACAGGTATTATTGTTTATTTAAAATTTTACAAAATATAATTAAACAAGTTCATACTTAAAAAGAAATTAAAACTATTATTTGGATAATATTTTGTTAGGATTTCTCAGTTGACTAAATCATGTCTTCTTATCGTCTCCTTATGTTCACCATACTTAAGGTGGCTTTTATTCTTTCTTGCCGATATCCCAAGTAAAAAACGGAGCATCTGGTGAAACATCCTATCCGTGTCTTCTGCAAAATAAATGCTAGATAAACGCTAAGTAAACGTTGGATGGGTAAGTAACCTATCTACTATTCTGAAAATCAGCCTCAAGAATGAATTTCCTGAGAAACTGGGTGATTCAAAGAGGGTAGCCCTCCGTTATATGAAGCTATTGGCATGTAACTTTTTTACTGTTTTCTTATGAATGTTACAGTTTCTACAAAATATATTCTCGTCCCTCTTTTCTGTTTGAAGATTATTTAAGTGACGGCAAAACACTGCCCTATTTACAAAACAAATGCATTGGGTACCCCAAAGTCTTGGTTGCATTGAAGATTTCTCTATTACCTTTAATAATTTAACCACAAGATCGGATCTTTTTCCAGATGTGTTGTTGCCAGCTGTTACACTGAGATAGTGCTTCAAGAAACAGACACCTCTTCAGGCTACCTGGGGCTAACAGCTCTGCAAAAGGGGCATAATTTGCCAACAAATCAATCTTCTGTTCTCTTACACCAAGCTCTCACTTTCTGGAAGTGTTAATTCTGCCTAGACATTAGATATTGGAAAATCACTAGTCCGTTTAAAAAAAAAAAAAATAAAATTTGCCATGATATATTCTGAAAGGCTTTGTTTAGTTCCATTTTAAAAGAGCCCAGGACAGCAGTCCCACTATATTTCATCTTTCCTGGGAATATTAGTTTGATGGCATCAAAACAGTTTTCACGATCAGGACTTAAGTCTTATTTTCTTCACTCTTAACTCTTAGAATTACTATGATTAATATGAATGGAAACTGAAAGGAGCCCCTCCCCCCAAATAATTACTAAGCAGTTTTGCATCATCTGATTTTATTTAGTATTCTGACTTTGTTTTCTATTCCGTTTTGTTTACCTTACTCTTTTTAGCATTTATTTACAGTCTGTCACAACCAGATGGGACAAATATTTGCTGACAGTTTGAAAAGCAGTCAGTGTTAACCTACCTTCAGCTGCAAAAGAAGATGCATACAAGTAAAATTCACATGCTTCTTCAGTCAAAAACTTCCATTTTTTTTGCAGATGGTTGTGGATTCTGATAACACCAATGGGTATTGCTTTAACTATATTCAAAGAAGATACAACTCAGTAGTAGCAATTTAATCTAAAGAGTCACCACGGGACTTTTTCCTCTAAAAATTCAGCGCTACTATGTTTTGAACTTGGCTATTACTTTTCATTGATGCTACCGAAAACTACTTAATGCCTAACAGTTTTCTGAGAATAGTATTGGTCTTCCTATAGAGTTTTAAACAGTATTCAAGGTTTCAGACCCTGTTCCTTTTACACTTCATTCTCAATTGCATCATACAGCAAAGTCTTTACAACACAACAAATAAAACACGACGGCTTTGAATACTGCAGTTTATGCAAACTGGAACTTTAAGGCTTTCCAAGACTAACTAAACATCTAGAGCTGTACTGGGCAATATGTGAATTAACTGAGCCAACTATAAATAGCAGCAAAAAAAAAAATCTTTGACATTTTTGAGAATTCTTACAGACTTCTTTGACAGTTTTTCTCCAGATTGAAGTCTTTTCAGTAAAACCGCATGTGTATTTCTTTGTAGCCTTAATTTTTAATTCTTTATATTTAAAAAAAAAAAGGGGGGAAGAATTTATTTTTTTATATGTAGAGAAATTAAAACCATGAAAAAAAAAAGTTCTTTACTGATATCTGATATGAACTTACTTAGCAAAGAATGAACAGAGTAGTTCAACAGAATAATATGAAACTGGAAGGGATCTCCTGTGCCATATGGTCCTGTTCGACTCTACAAATGTAAAAAAGTTGTGTAATCCCTTACCAAAACTGCACAGCAAGAGATAAAATACTTACGTGTCTTTTGGGTTTGGATTTTGTTGTGTCAGTCTTTTTCAAAAGCTATTCTCTTCGGTCTGACTGTTAGAAATGTTCTTCACTTTGACAGTCTAACTTATTTAAAGCCAATATATACTCATTTGTAATTGTCTCAGCATTGTTTGTTAGCTCTCATCTAGTAATTTACTCCTCATTATCGCTTAGTCCCCCTTGGTCTTTGCCAGAGAAAAAAAAAAGCCAGGTTCTTTTAGATTCCTGCCACAAATAAGCTTTCCTTTCCTCTATTTACTGTCGTGACTTAACTCCAGGAATTTGACAGCTATAGTTACAGGCACAAGTGTGCAATATTCTATATATGATCTCACCAATGTCCCATAAAAGTATTCCTCATACTAGATGATTCACACTGAGCTAGATCTTTCTCTGTCACAACTGACTGAAAGCTTTAGTAAAAAATATTATTTGCTGTGACCCTAGTGCAGGACTTGCATTTTAGATGAATGAATTCCATCCCATTTCTGTCTCTCCATTTTGTAAAATCACTGGATTATTTCTGTATGTTAAATCAGTCTTTCAGTGAATGGATAGACATTTCTTTTTCTAATTTTGTGTCATCATCACATCATTAGTTCATGATCTAGCATTTTTTATGACAAAACTATTAACAATGTTAAATATAATTATACCCAAAGACCAATTTTGAGGAGTTCAAACCGTAACTTTTCTCCAGATTTACGATACCATTTAACAAATTCCAGTCATTGGCCTTCCTTAAATTTGTTCTGTTCAATATAAGGTGAAGTGAATAATTGCTATTCAGCCTGAGGGATTATATACTATGTCCACTTCTTTAAAAAAACTGTTTGCAAAACACCAAAATGAACGATAGAACTTCTGATGAATTTCTGATTTAGTAACTTTTGGGGAACTGTTGATTCTCACACCTTGGCCTCACCATTATTAGTAGCATTTTTTTACCGGCCTCTATATGCGAAGTTAAAGCCTTCTATAAGAACCCAATTCTCACTCATATTTACCTTTCTAATAGCTTTCTACATAGATACAGTAACCAACAATTAACGTACTGACAATTGCTGTTTTGAGATTACCTTCTCTTCGGTGTTCATCCATCTACTCTGTAACATTCTCTTCGGCCTATATTTATATGCTTATCCTGTATATTAAAGCAAGCTATACAAATACATAAATCCCTCTGAACTTCTGACCTCTCTTTCCTTTTTATTTTAAAGCTTTTATAACACACACAGACCTCAATCCTAAAGGAATTGTACCTCAGTTGTATAATCAAGATATCTCAAAGAATATACAACTAATTATACTACTATACAATTTCTCATTTTTCCTTTACTTAGTCTCCTCCTTCAGTAAAAAGAAACATCAGCAAAGCAAGCAATTATTAAAACCGCAAATCATCCTCAGATTATGTATCACTGTATGTTCCTTTCACCTGATGTTTAATAAATGAAGAAGTCCTGACTCCAGAAAGAAGCCTATCCTGAGAAATAATACTCAGGAGAATGACCTGGAACAACATTACCAGCTTTGATAGAGACAAATATACTCCGTGATAGACTCCTGCTTGTCAGAAGCAAACCTGTATCGCATTTAAATCTTGAAAATGAGGTGCGCTGCTTTTCCCTTTGCGACTCATTTCCAGTTGTGTGATCAAGTACCTTCACAGCACTAAGAGTGGTCTCAGTACGGTCTGATGGGCACAGAGAAGTTTGTCTCCCTTGGGGAGCAGCAAATCTACATTAGAGCAGTACCCAGACATATTTCCAGACTACTCACTACCCAAAGCCAGTTTGGGGGCTCTCAAGGGTTAACAGCATTTCCTCCTAGACCTTGAAACCACTCGGTCACTCCTAACTGAGAGGTGGCAATGGTAAATTTTGGATGACAGAGGAACGTCCTCCCCAGCAGTCATAGACCAGTGCCTTACATCGGTTGGAGAGCGATGACGACTCTGGAGACACCAATACAGTTATAGCCTCATCTTTTTCCTCCTGCTGTTCTACAACTTCGCCTTTGCCAGTTACTGACAGATAGTTCCAAAGCCAGGTATTTCTCCCAGCTCTGCCAAGCTATTTAATGAGTGATGAAAGTTGATAATAGAAATCATTGCTATGTATACTTCTGCAAAACTGACAGAAGAAACACCTACGAGCATTATAATCCTATACTCTTCCAGAAAATAAAAAGATATATAAGGGCTTACACGTTGTTCGACTGTGCACTACTATCATCTTCCTTTTAGCATAATAATGGTTGTGTATCCTATAATTAAAGATAATTATAGACCATAAAATTTGTACAGTGATTAACCAAAACCAAGATGATGCTGTGTGCTGCCAAGACAAAGACATCCATCACTGAAGTTTCTCCCTCTCCTATTCAGTTTCTCCCCATTCAATTTCTGCTGCCTTCGGCATTACAGTATTTCTATAACTACAAAATACTAAAAAAAGCCAAGATTTTGAAAGTGCTGTGTTAAATCTGACGCTGATCCATTATTTTATCCTTAATATAACAGGGAAATGAGAATATTTTACAATTATACTCCAGCCAAAGCAGCACATTTATCCCTAATTCCTAGGATGTGTTGAATTATGTCCTGAAATAACAAATGCTATAATCCTTACGGATCTGCTCTTAACTAACGCCACTGTAGATACTCTCATTATTAACTTGCCATGTCTAATCCCTTTCTGAATACCTGACTTCTGTAATTTCTATAATTACATAGATTATTCAGGTTAGCTATGCACAAAATATAATGGTATTTCCTTCTTAACGCTATTTCTCCATTCAGTTTAACATCCATTACTAACACCACACATTTACTTCTTCTGATACATGAGCTTTTGGAGAGGGATATTTCAAATATCTTCCTTTGAGGAGAAAAACAGACATCCTATCAAGGCTTTCCATATGACAAAGACACTTCCAAAGCAGCTTACTATTTAACAAGGAAGGACTCAGAGCTCTAAATACCTGCAAAAGGAATTAAATAAAATATACCATCTGCAAAGTGATAAAATATATAGCCCAAGGGACCAAAAGAAATGCAAGGGAGAGATTTTCGAAAGCAACAAAAGATGCAAGCACACTTGAATTGTATTGCCATGCTAAGTCCTATGTACGTTTGTTGAATGAAATGCAATCATATTTGTAGTTTAGGGTTTTTTTAGATCACTCTAAAATGTGGATTTCATGTACCTTCAGTGGAAAAAGAAAAAAGGAATGTGAGGAAGTGAGGTCAGAAGATCAACAGTTAGCATATCTTCCGTTTGCATCGAAGGTTAAAAACCACAACCTACAATCGCTACTCATGTAATCAAACAATAAACAATTCTTCCATTGTATAATATAACCAGAAATATGCTACTGTCCTTACCGGTTTTAATTTGGAAACGTATTTGTTTTGTTTTGGCAGGAAGCATTAGGAATTTCTCATTTTCTCTAGGGCTGTTTGGCCTAAATTCAAAGGATTTTTGTGGATGCATTGTCATCATGGAAGTGCTTTATTTATATTTTAATTTCCAGCCCCTCTGTGGAGAATGCAACTAGACATTTCATTTCATTCATTCCACTTGCACTGGAAAAGTGCACACGGCCTGTTTTTTTCTCTCTACGACTGGAAAAGAAAAAGAACACTATTTAGTGATTTATCTATTTAGTTTAAAGGTTTGTTGCACAATTTTCAACTAATGGGTCAGTCAGTATTTTCTATTCCTAGTTGTTTGTGGGTTCCCACTCACACACACGTGACTGGCTCCATCGCTCTCATGGCACTGCACTGTCATTGAAATAGTAAGAGCAGAAAGAATTCTGGTTTCAGTTCAGGAATTATTCATTAACATCTCATGATTACTTTGTTAGAACAGACTTTTTTCTCCTTCGTTTCTAAGTTCCACAACAGTACTTATCTGAAGGGGTCAGAAATACCAGTGAAACAAATTAGCAAGCTGCATTTGCAAGAAATAATACTTTTGGTACCGCGTTTGCCCATTTTGAGTACTGCAACAAATCAGTGGATTAAGTTACTCAAAACATTTTTAATGGAATAACTCTTTCACCTTGTTCGTCTGAAGAAAGGAAGAGAAAATGCTAAGCGTATGCTGAAATGGAACAAGTTTGTCATTTTTGTTCTTTTTTCAGGATGAAGGATGAAAAGGGTCACTCATTTCATATTGCCATCTCTTGAACTTCTCAAAAATAAAAACAAATGCGGCTGCAGTCCAAGAAGAATAAGCGGTCATCCAAGAAACTGACAGTCTCTTTTGGGAATGAAAAATGATTGTCAGCATGAGAGACAGTGGGTGAAGAGATAAATCCCTCGCTGTTCTTAGTTTGCCTGTCATTATTTACTTCTAAGGTCTGACTAGTTTGGGGAGATGTCAAGGGAGCAGCTGTCAGACTGAAGGCAACAGGATTGGGAAAACAACCTAAATTTCTATTTGAATCATGATTGATCATAACTTGTACCATGCAATCAAAGAACAAAGAGATAAAGTAAAAAAGTAGTAGTTGTGTGCTCTCAGTTAAAATATTAGCAATACTATAAACTAATAGTCCAATTTATAGTTGGTCAGAAACGTTCTTCTAAAATGATGTCTCACTGAAAAATAATGATTTGCTGAATCTCAGGTCTCTTAAACTATATAACAAGCTATAAGAAAAACTTGTTTATATTCCAAACGGGTTTGTAGTGGGGCCAAGGAGGAGCAAAGCTGGTGAATTACTTGAAACGTACATATCAAGTCTTCACGCTTCCCTACAATTCTTCATCTCAAAGTAGGTAAGAAATAATCAGCAATTATAACCTTAATTTTTAAAGCTGAAGGAAGTGAGGAACAATGAGGATAACAAATATCACAAAACCACTAATTAGATCCACCAGTGAGTTGAGAATGTATTACGCTTTTCCATTTCACAGCCTTAGAGAGGACCCTGCCTTTTATTCAGAAATTGTTTGCGCCTAAGCTGATCAGTTACTGATGGATCTCCTCCCTTAGAGAAGGGCTAAATTCAGTCTATTGGCTTCTTCGATTTCTGCCATTTCAGGTTGATCAAGTGCTCTCACATGTTTTTTGGTTCAGGCCTCTGTTATCCAGGATCATTAAACTGGTGGGCTGAGTAACGCATAGACCAATAATTTGGTACTCCGAAGACAAATCTGGTATATCAGAAATTTGTTACTTGCATATACACAAAATACACTCAGGCTTTTCAAAAGATAAAATCTTTGAAGCCACGATATGACTGCTGAACATTGTCTTGGTTTTCTGCACAGTACTCTTGAAGGGTTCGTATTTGACAACTTGTTGTACCACTGAAGAAATTTAAGTAAAGAAGAATTACTCATTTTCAAACATCACAATTTCTTTCTTCATTGCATTAGCAAAACACGAACATTTCAAAGATGAAATGAAAAAGACTTCTGAAATTAACTGTCAATATCTCATAGCTTTACATTAAAAGCTAAATTAAGAAAGAAAAAAGAAATTATAAAGATGTACATTATTATTTACTCATTCCTGTGTCTTACCACCTACTGGTATTCTAATCACTACTTTTTGCTGCATCTACCCCTCCCTCTCTAGAAAGGAGTACACATCCCTTTCTTTTTCTTGTCTCAAAACATTTTATGCAAACTACATCACCAGAATGTCAGACCATTTTTCACCTTTATAAATGCTTGATGTGAAGGTGGTGTAGCTTTGTTGACACGCTGCAGAGGTTACTGAATATGTGCAAAGATAACAGGCTGATTATTCACATAATTTGTTAACAAAACGCTGTTGCGTGTAGTAAGTACAGCTTGTTATTACCAGAACCATTCTGAGCTTTCAAAGTTTCATTATAATAAGCCCATAAACATTAGTTTTTTTGGTTCCTCCAGGAATGATTTCTGAAAGCACAAACATAAACGTTGCACTCCTGCCCTGAACGTTCAACTACCTTCCTTCAATTATTAACAATATGCAGCCTATAAGATACACTTAAGCAATTTGTTTCTGTTTAACGGCAGGCAGGAAAGGTGTATATATAAATATTCAACAGTTTATCCTATCAATAGAAAAGCAGTAGTGTTTTCACTCAGTTTCAAGAGCAGTTTTTGGTGTAATTTCAAAGGTTCTCTTACAATTGACCTGCAACAGATTAACATTTGCTTACAAGTACCAAGCAAGAAAAAGAAATATTTAATGTTCAGGTAGTTTGTCAATGATACAGCCAATAAATAGCAATTCTCAATATTGTTTTAACCATTACATACTGTCCTCTCTATCAGATTAGTGTTGATAGCCTAATCAACGTTAAAAAAAGTAACGCATCGAGCAAATGCATCAGGATAAATCACTTGGACTGTATCAGAAATGACAGGTGATCTCAGAAAATCTAGCTGAATCTTCCCAGGGACTACAATTTATCAGAAAATACCCTGAATCTTAGGCTACTAATGCTGATGTTATCCTTTCTGTGTGTTTCAGGCTCCAGTTTAAAAAGTAATCATGCCTCATACCGTAAGCTTTCAGAAAGACAAAGTAATAACATGTGAGAAGATATTTTAAAATAGTACATGTATTTCCTTGGGAAAACTTGGGAGCGCAAAGCTTTGCATATACACAGCTTGCCAGGAAGACTGGGAAAAATCTTTTCCCCCAAAATCTGGAGACGGCATAAAACCCAGACAATGCTGAAACTGTTCTCTTTGGAAATAAGGTGTGGTTTTTTTTATTTTGCTTACTTTTGTAATGAAACTGCTCTGATTTGCAAATGGTATCTAGCATTTACTTTTCTAGGTTCCAGATTATGCTCCCTAATTCTCTATGATCTTCCAGTGAGACTTGTACTGATATTGCCCCTTTTCATTTTATTCTCCTTGACCTAAAAAGTAACACCAACAAAGTTTGCTGAGGTGTTTGTTTTCACTAAAAATAGTCGTTCTGATCTGCTCAGAAGCCACACACAAGGCAGCACAGAAGAAAACTCCTCAGGAGGGACAAATTGAGCTTTATAGCTTAAAATGGCAAACAAGCCTTGCATCTCTCCTGTGAAAATCAGGCTCCTGTTTGATAGTCTCTGTCTGAAAAACAAAAGTTCTCCTAAGGGTAGGGCTCTGGAGCCCAGCAAGCCTTACCAGGAAAGAAACACCACTGTCAGCTCTTCCTTCCATTTTTCATTTCAAAAGTAACATTACACCTCTTGGTAAAAAACAAAACTCAAGGAAAAATTGCAAAGCACTTGTCATACACTATTTCTTTGGAGCTGGATACCATGTTCTACAAACATTCTTTGTTACTATTTCTTTTGTTACTGTATTCTTCAGGCTTTCATTTGGAGTTTTATTTCCTCTAAGATTTATTTCTGTAAGCTTATTTTTTGGTGAACGTCCTCTGCACATATCCAGATCCAAAAATCCAAAAGATGGGACACCTACTATTCCTGTGGCATTTTAAGGATGAATTAGTGTGCCAGGCTGTTGATAAACTGACAGATACCAATTCTTCCCCTTAAATATATTCAATTGCTTCTACCGTCCTGTTTATCAGACTTCTTTGAACCCTTCTGTACCTATGACAGTTAAAGTTCTCCTGGATTCTCAGCCTCTTACAGTCCCAAAATACAATTTTAGACACTGATTCATTAACTTTGACTTTCTGCATATACTGCTGCTCTGTTTTTTTTCAATCTAGGAAAGAACCTCCACATCTCACAGTCCATGAAGTTACTCTGACGCAGTACATTTAAACAGATAGGACGACTCTCTTTAACAAAGGGTTTTCAGCATCTGTTCACGTTATGGAATATTACACCTACGACTGATGATGCATCTCTCCTTCTATGCTGTGCACGAGCAAATGCTTGGGGCAGTCAACACAAAGTCAAGACATCAGTGGGATGGTATCCTCGATACAAAATCAGAGGTTACACCTGCGGTCCTTCCTGGCCTTAAACCACCACCTGCCTCTGTAACAGAATTGCCTACTGTAAGCTGAACAAGTCACATTTAACCTCAACAAACGCTGGATATTATGGAGAAACACACAAATAGCCTTACCACATGGTCAAAAAGAACATGTGAAAATTTTTAAAGGTGTTCTGGTTTTTTTGTTCTATGTGAAGGAACCACCTTCTCAGCTTCAGCAGTGATCATAGGCATACGAAAGCACGCACAGAACCAAACATAGCAAAAGATAAATCCTATAATGTCATTGTGGCAAGAAGTCTTCTTTGGATAGTATCAAGCAAATGGCTGGTGTTTGATAAATAATTATCATCTGGGAAGTATTACACAAACCAGGAATATAGACAAAATATCAGTAAAGATAGGGAGCTAACACTCTGTAAAGCATGTCTTATTTGTTCTGTAAATCTTAAATATTTTTCAGGAATGTGTTCCTTCTGAAGAGAGTTAAAATATCACTGTTCTAAACATCAATTACTTTGTTCAAACAGAGGAAGAGATTACAAGACCTTTCCAGGGGTAAAATCACAACACACACTACGAATGAGGAGTAAAGGAGCTGAAGATAAACAGATTTCATTCTGGCTATGTTGTGCGATATATCTCCATCACCACTGTATCAACCAGAATTTTATCTTTCTGAGTGGTCGACTGTCACTTAATGTCGCTGGATAGACTTTTTCAGTCCATTTTATGTTCACGTGCCTTCTGGCTGTATGTATTAGAAAGAGAGACTTCTGCACTTTGTTGGCCATTCAGGTATCTGTTTATGAAAACGAAATAGAATTGAAGAAGTCATGTTCAGAATACCATGAGAGAATTTCTATGAGATGCAGGAGTTAATGACATTGAATTTGAGTCAGTATGGTACTAAAGCTATTTTGTATCGTTCCTTAAAGTGCTTTAGGACTTACGAGGACAATAACATCAGGAAAATAGAAGGCATAACGCAAGGATTACAAAAATATTACTCTGGTTCACCCAGAATGACATCTTGCTATATTTGTTCTCCTTTTTGCTGCTGATTCATGACATGCATTGAGAAGTAACAAATAAACATTTGCTCTGGCTTGGCAGAAAGGGCATAGAGCGTGCAAGAGGTCGGGGTTTGCTGCTCCTGTCTCTGATCCCTTTTCACCTTCTCTGGCTGAACGTTTCTATGGAAGTTTGAAAAGTGGCTCCAAATGGTACTAACACAGTGACTGGGAAACAAAATGCTTTTCTTTTACATTTTCTATTTTTTATCTAGGGAAAATAAATCAAGTAGTAGTCTCCATTTTTACACCACTATTTTTACCGACTGTTTTACCAGGATATTAGCATTAAAAGACATGTACAGTAATTGGAGCATGAAACATGGGCATTTATCCAAGTTAACGGTTAGCGTTTGCAATAGAAAATCAATCTAAGTATTTTCTAATGGAGATACAGAGACTACAAAGCTTGTGTAAAATCCAATCTTTTGGTAAGTGATAGCTCCTGTCTCCTAGGACTCTGAAACAGGACTGTTCCCTTAGGAGGAATCACAGGATCCTCAAAAAGATTTCTTCAACACTCAATTTTCTGAGGTCAGTTAAAATTTTTGACCTATTTTTTTTTCCCAAATCAAACCGCCTAAAACTCACAGAAACATGGTAATTTTTACAAGACATTTTTAAGATCTAAAATAGAACCAAAGGTGAGAAAAAACAAGAGGTGGGTCTAAGAATATTTAATACCTATTGACAAGGATTACAGCTGCATTGAGATGCTTGGCTCCCACAATTCAAATCAGGGCGGTAGAACAGACTGTTCTGTATCTCTAGCACTGTTCTAATTCTGGGTTTGGTCAGCCTCTGCTTTATTGCTTTTACTTAATTCAGCCCTATATGCACAAAAGGGTGTCCCTAACCGACTGTGTCCTATGATGTCAAAACTCCTTCTGTCCCTGCATTATTCGTGACTCACCCAAAGCTCCCAGGCAGATTGAAAAGGGTTGCTGCAAATCCATATGGAAAATGCTACTGAGGTTTCCTATTCCCGGAGATTTCCAAGAATTACACCTTTAGTGCCTTGAGATAGCTTGTGGCAGTTCTCTAATTCTCTTGTCGAGACCGTTTTGATCGTGTTTCAGAGAACAGAAGCGATCCATTGTCAGGTTCATGGTGTGCAACAGCAGGGATGTCTAAAGCTACGCTGCTGCTCTGATTCATCGCAGTTGTCTTTATGGTGACAAGAGCCGTATTCTTCATGTTGCTTGAGAGCGTTCACAGCTTGGTCTAGTCACAGGTCCCACCATGACTTCAGAGTCATAGCATACGAAGTAGACACCATTGAGGAGTTTTATGTGATCTAAATTTATGTAGGGTTGGCACCAGAGTTGGGATGACTGTTTAATAAAATGCCTGTTTATTAAAACAATTGAACTGAATATCTCATCACATTTCAGGTATTTCCTACTTTAATGCATGTTTGCCTTTCTCTGTGTATTTACACAACATATTTATGGAGATAAATGCAAGAAGACAAGCTAGAGAAATATGTGCTTTATTTATCTATTATACGCCTTATTCATTAGCCAACTGTTTGTGATTTACCATGTATTTTTAATTACATCACCTAGTAACAAACCTTCTGCACCAGAATTTATTTTAATATTCCAAATGAAGTTTTAAGCATCTGCTATTTCTCATAATACGCATTTTCACTAGCTCTTATTTTCCTCTCATACTATCCTCACTACAGCGGGAGTCAAAGCAAGGAAAGCATATGGCTTCCTCAGGTAAGAAGTGTGTGGTCATGCCCAAAACATGATTAAAAGTATTGTTTTCTCAAGTTACAAGACACTTTGTCTCAAAAAATAAGCACAAATATATGCATACATGTGGACGCAGACCATCGCAACTGAGCGTAAATTAAAAGAGACGGATAGAGACTTCTGATTGCAGACAGTACCTATCCAGAGGGATACAAAAGCACAAAACACAATTGAGTGGAGAACACGAGTGAGTATCTGTGATGGTGAGGATACTGGTAAATTAATAATTCAGAACTCTGAATAGATTTGGAATTCAGTTTAGTGAAGAAAGAACTAAGCTTAGTATTATTTTAGCCAAACAGCATTATCCATGCTTAATTACTCTTTCCTTGCATTTTAAGTATTTCCATTTACAGAACTGACAGTTCTCTAACAAAACTGGCAAGGAGTACTAGAACTGAAGTGATACATCTTCTTTATGACGTCGATATTTAGATTATGCAGACAGACATATAGATAAATCACAGCCCGACATCTTGTCTTTGAGGGAAGCAGATCTGCTAGAAAAATAACTGCACAGCAAATGTCAAACTATACTATCATATGAAGCTCATATATTTATCATAATAATTATGAGAAAAACATTAGGAATAGTTACTATGGTCACAAGATAAAGGCAGAAAGTAGGTTGGAAATTATTCTCAGGCATAATGCAATTTCCTAGGAAGAAAACCATGGCTGAAGATCTTGGTAGCCATTTCTCGAACCACAGATACAACTTTACCGTACCAATTCTGCCCCTTTGCTCGACTAACAACAGAGGCAGGATATACCTCATAAGAATCACAAGAGTATCTGGCTTTTGTTTTAATAAAACGGTTTAGAACAATTACTAAGCAGAAGAATTGTAACAGATTGAAACTTCAACAAAGACAAGGACTGGCAGGATGCCACTACAACAGGAGCAACAACAACAAACCACCAAGAGAACAGCTGGTTTGACATCAATACCTCAAAATCGAGAAATTTCAAACACCACTTTTTGGTACTGGTGAAAAGCGCAACTGTCTTGTGCCTCTTCGCTGTACAACGTTCAAAGTATTGTCATACTTTCTATCAAAATTTTCCTTTGAAACAAGATCACTTCATCACATATGTGGTCTGGGCATACACTTCACCTCCAAAACAAGCAGTCCCAGCCAGGGTCACAGCAACTCTGAAAACGCGGGAACGGCGGCAAGTTCTCTAGCACAGCGGTCTGAGTCTGCAACCAAGGAAACTTCTCTCTATTTAATTAAAAAAGAGCCCGTAACAAATACAGACAAACCCATACTATTTTTCTTAGTTCTCAGTCACCCATGAGAGCTTTTAATTCTTTGGCTTGAGAGATCACAGGATCATATAACAAAAAGAGTCCGCAGCTAAATATTCCTTCAAGCTTCTCTGCAAAACCAAGGACACTCCAATTGGGGCAAATTCAAACCCAGAAGTATTGTTCTGGTATGTTAAAGGGCAGTTACGGAGAGTAAAAGTTGTTTGTGCGTTTTTATTTTTTGTCTTCAGAAAGTGGTTATGAGATTTATGTAAATACATCAAAGCTTTAAGGATATTATGAAAAAAGCACGGCATTTGCCAACATTTAGGGTATAACTTAAGAAGCTTCAGCTAATTGATCAGTATTAATCATGCTATATCTACCAGAAACAACACTTTGAATTTACAACTGGTGATGCAGAGGACACATTCTTACTTCTGCTCCAGACAGACCTTCAAACTGGTGACAAAACAACTTTCATAGTAACTTCACTGCCAGACAGATCTGCAGTCTGATAACTGAAAGCACACAAATGAGTCAAAAGACCCTGTGAATAGGGTTGTATTTAACATACAATACACGGTAGACATAATACACAGTGTACTAGGTTGCTGAGGATGACAGCATCTAAGAAATGTAAATATTTTTAATTAATAATTTTAAAGTTAATATAATTTAAACATGTAAATAAATATTGCTGCATCTTCAATTGTGTTTCATATACATGTACGTTTATGATAACCAGACTGAACTGAATGTGGTCTTGATGTAATTTTATCGAAGGTTTCTTTCTATTCTTTCACTTCCTGCCATGGATGTGTAGGAGGGGCTCAGATATCTAACAATACTAGCTATACTTTTGGGGGAACAATATTAGTGATGGAAGTATTTCAGATCAATTTTTTATAAGCCCAGTACATCAACAGACACATCCAGGTCCTCTTGTAATCTGGCAAGCATGGTTTTTTTTGTCAGGAAGCTACAGATGTACCACTCACTAATTTAACAGAATCATACAGAGAACATGCTTAAAATACCACATTTTTCCACCACCCGAATACTTTTCCTATACTCATACACATACCTAGATTACATCACGGTGAGGGTACAAGAGCAACAAAGTCTGGTGGCCATTAGTTTTGCTGTATGAAATCAAAAGGATTTTGTATTGCTGTATTAATTTGCTGTATTAATTAAAAGGATCCACTTTAAATAGAGGATGGGGAAAAACAACCTGAAAAATTTGCAAATTCCCTCAACAGATTACTGAAAAAATCTATATTTTGAGTGAGCTACATAAAAGTCTGAGAAAATGGAGTATATATATTTCTTTAAAACAATACCTGTAGAACACTTCCTAAAGCTTTACATTTTGAGTGCCCCCAGACCAGAATTTGCTTGTAAACTCAGATCATGAGAATTAGTGGACCAAGAGGCAAAGTATCAGGAAGATCTTTGCTGTCACTCTGCAGCAAAGTGAAAAGTTTGGGGGAAAAAAAGCCCACATAAAAACTCCTTGATTGAAGCAACACAGAGATGACATCACACAGCATTACAGGCACGCTTAACCGACAGCACACATTTGAAGAGGCAAGACTGGTTCAATTTCAAACTAGCTCTCCATAACCAGTAGTGCCACTCTCTGGGAATAATTATCACGCTGTAATAAAATGTGATGGTTTTTTTTTCACAGTTTATACCTTGAAGCAAAAAAGAAAAAGCATCTTTCAATATTCATTCCCATACTGTACACAAGATGCCGCAATAAATTACATCATGGGCAAAACGTGGAAAACTAGTAGATCACAAGGTAGAAGGGGTTTCTTAAACCAGCTTAAGCGTTATCAATCTGTGAAGCAAAATTTGCTTTCTGGAACGGATGGGATTTGCTGTTTAAATTTAAATCTCTAAAGTATGCTGCTTAAGTCTGAAATAGTCACTGTACACTCTCCTTAAAATTAATGGGAAAAAAAATACTCACTTCTGTGGGACAATTCATCATACCCACCTTAAAAACTCATGTAGGAACATCTTCTAGAGAAGTCAGCTTCTGCCCTCTCATACAGAAGGATATTACGTAGTTGAATCTTAGACAGCTTCAGATACCTAAATGAACTAAGCTGAATCTAACCCTAAATGCCTTGGAAATTATGAGTCTTGTTGATTCTTCCACATCACAGTAACTACCCGACAACGGCTGCCTCAAGGGTCTAACTGGTAAACTCTCAGGTAATGAACCAAGGAAGAGCTGAAGGTTTCTTCAACAGGACGTTTGCCACAGACTACGTAAATCTCATGTTCTCTTCAGTGAGTCCTGACCAAACTCAGAAGCAAGCTACTGCTGCGACTGCAAAAGCAAGCGAAGCGTTCATTTGGCACCCTCCTTGGTAATGCATGATAACAAGCAAATTGGAGAGAAACATTTGTAGTCTGGGGGAAGGAAAAAGAAATTAAAAGTGGTTTACTTAACACACTGTAAAGATGTGGGAAGAAGCCAGGCTATCTTTCATGAAATATAAAAGTGTTTGTCTGAAATCACAAAATACTTGATTAAACTTTTATCAGAGAAGACTACAGGGTCAGCAGACAGCGAAGACCTTGCAACTCCTGCTGTGACGTCCTCTGCTGAGGAGCCCAAGGTGACCAGTTAGAGTAGTGAGACAAAACCAAGCTATTCATAATGCTGACCAGGTAGAAAAGTTCCCCTCTTCTCCAGACAAATTCCTTTAGGATCATTCTTGAAAAAGATGTTGTAGCTTTTCTTGAAAAATAAATGTTTTCCCTCTCAATACTCCACAGAGATCATCACCACTTAAATGATTGCAACCTGTATAATTTCTTTCGTGATGAAAATCAAGAATGTTGCCTTGATTATTCTGCATGAGGAAAAAAACCAAAATCCGAGGTCCCTCTTCAATCTTGAAATATAATGCTATTCCTTTTTGACATTTTTATGAACTTCCTAGAATCCACTGACAGCAATAGATTTGGGCAGTATTCTATGAACATTTTTATTTCATTCTTGAGTGATATTTTAGTGGTTGCAGGTTTTGATGGAGAATTTATCAGAAGTCAGTATTGTACAGATATAATTGATAAAAGCATTAATGAATGTAGGCCCCACAGAAGCTGTGAACAACAGATGATGCGTCTACACAAAAATATGATACAAGATAAACAGTATCAAAATGGCAAAAAAAACCCAAACTCTCCAAAATAAGAGAGAGAAAAGGACATAAAGCAGACATTTATTGAACATATGGTGACTTAATGGTTTGTGATAGGGATGGAATGTATGTGTCCAAATAAAGGACGCAAGTCTAGTCTGGTAAGTTTTGATCACTGTTCAAGAAGGGTTGTCAGAAACCATGCAGGCTTTGTATTGGTCTTGGGAAGCCTGCATAACATTGTACAAATGCTTTGTCGACACGCATCATGCACACGCATCTTGTGTGTTAGATCACGAGCCTGTTAGGGCCACACCTTGTAGAGGTTAAATATGGAGGAGTCATTGCCTCTGAACCCAGCCTGTGCTCCTTTACGAAACAAAAACAGTGCTGAAGTTTCCAGACTACGAAGTAACGGACCTCTGACTATTATTCAACAAAATAACCTAATACAAAAGCAATGAGGTTGTTTTCTCTTTCCTCCCCTCTGAAAGGGTGAAATTAAAATGAGATATTAGGTAGCTAAAAATTGCCACAGCCAGACTGAAAGCAGCAGAAGAAACTAAGAAATGCTACTAAATTAGCAGTAATGTCTCTACATCATTGACAATAAAGTTAAAGTCTTTAGAGAGACCAAAAAGATAATCACAATAGCTGACCAAAAGCCTCCAGATATAATAAGATCAGTGTCTTTCTGTGTATCACAAAGAGTGGCTACCAGAGAGAAGCTTCATAAAGATGTTGAGTTGAGGCTCTAATAGTACTAACTCATGGAAGTTCTGCAATGCAGAACGCACACAGAAGTCTTTGCCTGGGCGCTCCCCCTACACATTCCTCAACTTCAGACAGTAACTGAAACTGATGAAACATGGAAGATTTAAAATTAAGACACCACTCCTTTTGCCCCAAAGGACAATGTTAACCTTAGTACTTCAACCCTATACTTACCATATTCTCAGCCCTTATAATTTAAAATCTTGATTAGGTCTTCAAATTCAACGTTCTTAATGTACGTCCCACAGTTCCCTCACAAATTTGCTTAAATAGGAAAAATAATTTTATTCTTAACAATAAACTTGGACCAAAAATAAAAGTGAAACATTGCGCACACTTACAATTCTGCATCAATACGTTAGCAGCAAGGGAACATAGTATTATTATTATTACAAAATACATGCCTGAAATTGCAAGGATTCAAAAGCATTTTTATTTCAAATTAGTTTTTAAGGAGTATGATTTGTCTAACATGCTATTAGGACCTCTTCAGAAGAAAGGAGAAAAATGGATTAATAACAAAGAGCATACTGATTGAAATCTAATTTCTATTATCACAGCTAAATTATATTTTTGCATGCAAGCTGAAGCTGTGTGTTTTGTGCTACTCAGTCCTCTAACATATTGTCACTCATTTCTCTGCTCTTACTTAGAGCCATTTTCTGTTGAATTGAAAATAACAGCGCCTCAAGTAACTATGCAGTATAAAATACATCCAGTTAGCAGCCAATTCTCTAACAAGAGAAAGGAATAAATTAATCATTCCCAAACAGTGTTTTCAGCTGAAGAACACTATCCACATAAAACCCCTTTAAAAATAATATGTACCTGGAATATTACCAGCACTAGTCAGATGATCTTTTTTTTTTTCTCCCAAATTACATAGCAATAAAACTTCTAACACAGAATTTCTATTCCATGAACTTATGCTATTTTCTAAAACCACTGAATTCTCTGAATCTGGAAGAACACTGGCAAATGAAAGACACTAAAGACAGTAAGGAAACAAAAGGAAAAAAACATCAGGAGTTGCCCCAGGTTCACAGGCCCTCAAAGCAGTGTCAGTATTCAAAAATCCCACGTGCTGATCCAGAGGGTTGGGGCTCATCTACCCCCAGAAGTGAAGCTCTCTGCATGGGACCAGCCTTCTCAAAGCACTGAGAGCTCCAGCTCCAACCCCATCTCCCAGGCCTTCGGGGACCCTGTCGCAGAGCTACTCCAGGGCCCACCAGTCCCCCTTAGACCTGGGTTTAAAAGATGTTAGGCTGCAGGGAATCGGTAACAGGGAACCATCATTTTCAACTACTAGGGCTTGGTACCTCTTCATACCGGGAGAGCCTAGCACCAAAAAAGCAAGGCTAGGAGCACAGTCCAACTTTTGCCCTCCAGGCTTTGTGGCAGATAGCTTTCGTTATAGAACTGCGTTTAATTGGCTTCTCACATACTGCAAAAGCACTGACATTACTAAAAGTTATCAGGTGGGCTGTTGTGACCAAAGACTGACAACAGGTATTTTGGCTTCTGCCAATTTGCGTTTTCTACCGTGAAAAATGACAAATGTAGAGTAAGTCGCCTTGGTAGCGGCATCGCCCTGTCGCTGCCAGAACACCTTCGGTTGCTGCGTGTGCTGAAAACCAAACACCCACTACACACGTGCTTAGTTACCTTGTTAAGTGCGATACTGAGGCACGAATCACTATACGAGTACCGTGTGTAGTGCACCTTTTGCCACTCTTTTACAGAAACAGGGACTGGGAGTCAGTACCTTTGGGAAAGCAGGGTGAAGAACTAATCTACTTAATTTTTATTTCAAATTGATCTCTTCTATCACAAAATCTAATGAGTACATCAAGTAAAAGAATTCTTCTTCACAATGCAGTGATGAAAAACCTCTTTTCTTTCCGTAACAATGAAAAATTTATCTTAAATCATGTGATCATGACACTGAAAGCATTTATGAACAATAAAAAATATATATACAGACATCGCTAAGGGATGCCTGGTGATTTTATTCCCCCCCTAGTCGAACTCTTCATGAAGCTACAAACACCTGTGTCAACTTCCTAGCTAAAGCAAGAATCTTGACACCACACCTCCAATTTTTTGACCAGAGGACCACTTTTGCATCTTCTTGCTGTCAGTCTTTCAGCAGAGAACACAGACACGCTGCAGTTCCCATTGCATAGCTTTTAGATCCCAGTTTGGGAACCACTGCCCCACTCTACAGTTGAACAAACAGATTCAAACCGCTCT
>NW_009629390.1:38797-45696 GCF_000690535.1 Cariama cristata
TTCAATTGATAAGTCATTTCCAAAAAGACCATCTTTTATTAAGTAATTTATTATTTAGAGTTGTTTGGAAAGTTCACATGACCAAAGATAAGTTGACTGGCTGTGTGGTAAACCTCACATTTAGGCTCTCACTACTCACTATAGATGGCACATCAACTCAGTCAGCTGATATAATTTCTACTCTTGGACTGGAACGTTTCTAAAAACAGTGCCAGGAATCGTGCTGAAAATATTGAATAATAGGATGCTCAAAATCTTCCTTCTGTGCGAGTGCATGGCTATTTGAATGACAGATATTCAATCCCCAAATACTGGAGAGCCAAGAAAATCATCCCAACAAATGTTTGTGCACAGAAAAGACTGAAACAGCATCATGAACAAAGTTGAATCAATTAGCCTTTCAAAAGTCAAATGACCACTCAGAGAATCAACATCAATCTCAAGAACTGGACCTTTATCAAGGAAAAAATGCTTATGGCAATGAAATCAAACATAAACAGAAAAAAATTTAAGATTGTCGTGCCACTAGCAATATCAGAAACAATATTGTCACTGAAGAGCAACAATGCTCAGTAATATTTCTGTGGGAAAGCATAAATGGCCTTTTCGCCTTCCCTTCTGTACTAGCACATTAGGCCTGAGAAGGTCATTAATATTACTTAGTGTCTTCTCAAAACTGAAGATCTTCATCAGAGTTTACATTTCTATCAGCCATTGTGTCCTCTTGGTTTTGCAGTTCCTACTATAAAAGATGACAATACTGCTATTTTTGGGGAGCCTAACAAATAAAGCAGCTTGTTTAGTTTCAGGTCATTTTGCTGACCAGGTAGACCCTGTATAATTTTTATTTTTTTTTAGAGCTTTGCTTATCAATTACCTTTAATCATGACTTGCTATGGACTTTCCCAAGTGAAGCTTATGAACGCATAGCAGAGTCCGATGGAGATTAATGTGCAGAGTAAAACAAGGGGACAAAAATACCTTCAGAAAGGTACGACCTCAGAACAATCTGTCATAGTACCTTATCTGCTGCTGTGATAAAAATAAATTAAGAAACATCTCTAACCAATGGTTTCTTTGTCAAAATCAAATCATAATCACTAGCTAAATTGACACATAATTGGTGTTACAGTAAATGTATTACACTTACATGTTGTTCAGAACACCCCGTAGAACATCAGCCCATTTGCTTTCCACATCAATAAATAATCATGATTTCTCGCAATAAAGCAATTCATTTCTGGAAGACAGAAAAAAAACAAAACAAAACATGAGGTTAAATGATTGGCAGCTTCTTTGGTAGTCTATGAAAACGTAAAATCTCAGCTGGGAAATTTACAGGAATGTGCTACAATTTCATTTAAAAACTTGCATAATTAAATCTTTCTATGTGAGTGTGAACATGCTATTAACATTTTATGAGAGTCAAGAATACATTTCATAGATAGGTAAAAAGTTACTTGAGCTGCAGGGAGTTTCTTTTATTATTTCTGGTTTATTTTGCTCTGCCAGGAACAAAGTTTTTGCTTTTCAGGAAGCATGCTTTCTCAATTTCAACCAAAAAGATCTTTCACAAATATCCTAAAAGAAAACAGAATCTTGGCCAAAAAAAAAACCAAAACATTTTCCTTCTTACAAAAAACAAACATGTTTTCCTTGAATATTAATTGTAGAAGGATTTGAAGGAAATCCTGTAGATTGTATCCCAGTTACCTCCTTTTGTTGCTTTTCAATATTTATTAATGAGAATACATGAAGAAAAGAAACAGGTAGGTTGAATAATAGACTCTTATAGGGAAATCAATTTAACAGCAGAATAGACTTCCAAAAAAATGAAGAATCTCTATAGGTAGATATAGCACAATTTATGAGATCCACTTCATTGCTACTGCTCTGACAGAAGCTTGAGAGAGCTTAACATTTCCTCTAGTAGGAAATAAGCCCAATTTTAAATCTTTTTCCCTCTTGCATCTACAAACAAACACCTTCTGGTTAGTGTGGTTCCTAAGCTTTAAGATTTCCAGTCAATGTTGTGGAACGTTCCTCGCTGTCAACAGGGAATTTCAAACATTTTTGAAAAGTGACCGTATACCTGCAGATTCCTGAATTATGAGTTTACACTTGGTGATAACAGGCTTGGGTTTTTTACTCGCTCTTTGTGACCCACTGTGAACCAGCCCTCAGCCATCCTACAGATGCAGATGCTAAATACTGAGAAAAAATTACCTGGAAGTTTTTAGCAATTTTCAACCCTTCAAGACTGAGAGAAAATGCTGCTGAGGGTGAGCTGCGGTGAGAGAATCTTTCTGGTTATCTAATAATTTCACTTAGTGTCTAAAGCCTCATCGAATACTTAGAAAGAAACGAGTGATGGCATACCGGTGCTCACGGAAGGAGTGCGGGTAGCATGGTACAGCTCCCCAGTTTTGTCAGCCCTTCATGGAACAGGGATTCTGACATACTGCATTTATCTAGCCATAAAGAAATACAGACTGGCTGTAAGCACACATGGCCAAGCACAGCTTGGCTTACGTTGTTAGAAATACAGCTAGAGAAACACAACAGTACAACTTAAATGAGTAGAAATATCTCAAAAGAACCGCCTTGTTCGGATAATTTTCAGGCACACATCAGTAATCTGGACTTTCAACAAACCTCACCCTTCACGAATTTTGGAGTTAAGCAAATGAGAACTAATGTTAGAAGCTTAAAAAGGTATCAAATAGAGAGTTACAGCTACAGGTTGATAACCGGGTACGTAAATTATTTGTCATTGATAGTTCAGTCCTGCCAGTTACGTGGACAACTGTTTGCTCCTCTCAGAAGGTGTTCAGGGACTTTTATTCCTTAGGTAATTAAAAGGGGCTAAATTGTGCTCAGTTCCTTGACAATTGTGCACTGAGGACCAGAAATCAGTGCGATGACAAAGCACAAATTCGGAAGCAAAGGCATATATCTGAGAAGCAAATTATAAAGCCAATGTGCTCTAGAGGAACTCTTTAATATATCTCATACGTGAAAAGCAAATGAGGCTGGCCAGTCTGTGTCGGCAGAAAGCAATCTGAGTGCTTGCCTGAAAGGTACAGTCTTGATAGAAGTCATCTTCAAACCACGGGAATGAAGACTCTCCTTCCAGAATCTGCCAAAGCAAATTGCCTTCTCTTCACTACCTTAGTCCTATAGAAATACGTACTCCTTTAAACAGGTGGAAAAAAGCCAGGTGGTGAGACAGTAGGCAAAACTTCTTAGTAGGGAAAAGGGAAAAGGGAAAAGGGAAAGGGAAAGGGAAAGGGAAAGGGAAAGGGAAAGGGAAAGGGAAAGGGAAAGGGAAGAGAAGAGAAGAGAAGAGAAGAGAAGAGAAGAGAAGAGAAGAGAAGAGAAGAGAAGAGAAGAGAAGAGAAGAGAAGAGAAGAGAAGAGAAGAGAAGAGAAGAGAAGAGAAGAGAAGAGAAGAGAAGAGAAGAGAAGAGAAGAGAAGAGAAGAGAAGAGAAGAGAAGAGAAGAGAAGAGAAGAGAAGAGAAGAGAAGAGAAGAGAAGAGAAGAGAAGAGAAGAGAAGAAAAAAAGAGAAAAGAGAAGAGAAGAGAAGAGAAGAGAAGAGAAGAGAAGAGAAGAGAAGAGAAGAGAGAAGAGGAGGGAAGAGGAGGGAAGGGAGGAGAGAAAGATCTAAATACTGCTTAATTCTTCTGTTTAGGATATTTTCAATAACCCCTTGCCTGGTTTGATGCCTTGCAGTTGTTAAAAAGTCATATATGGGTTCACAGGGAGTAGAGAAAAGCATCATATGAAACACAGTAAAATAATCTCTACATTCCTAAGCTAGATATCTGTAGCCTTTCCCTCACCAAACTGTGTCTCCTATAAAGAAAAAAATTTCCAAAGATTCATTCACATGCAGCTCACCTCCCCTGACTCTCATAGACATGCCTCCACAGGATCAGGTAAAAGAATGCAGAAGTTTGATGCAGCCTCTCAACCTTGGATGATATACTTAACGCTTTGTTTCACAGACGTGTACGTGGCCACATAGTACTAGGACTCCCACCTAAGAGTACAGGTGTGGTTAGGGCCTGCAGACGACTACACAGAAATAACTAGCTGCGGGCATCATCTACACATTGTGATAATACAGTATATGGAAGCATATACAGTATATGGAAGCAAAGATCACTAGAATAAAAATACTACAAATTCGAGGGAGAAAAAAATGAAATGAAACCAGAGAACTGTAAAATTTTGAAAAAAAATCCATTTACTGACAATTAAGGAGTCATCAGTATGCAGCATCATGGAATACAGCTCTGGGAAGAAGAAGAGTATAATGGTTTTCGGAAACAAATCTGCAGTAGAAAGATGAAGTCCTTCAAAACACTTTGTCTCATAGTTCATTTTCAAATAGTGACCAAAATCATCACTACTAAATGTAAAGAGCTAGAACTGATGATGATCTTACGTAAAAACATTTTAAGCTTTAACAAACATTATTGCAAGTTTGGTACTATGAGTTAAAAGTGTAATAGTGGCATTCCTAATAGTAATGGTAGAAAAAGTAGTAAGAGAAGAGTGTAAATGAAGGTGAGATAATCTAAAGATTAAAACACATTTAATCAGCATGATGCATTATTGCTGTCATTATTAAATTATTGTGCTGTTATTGTACTAATATATTTTATGCAAACATTAGTCAAGGCTGTTATAATTAGTGATGTCTACATCATGGAGGGAGTTCTGCTTGAAAAATTGTAGCTAAGAGAATGATAACGGTTGCACCTAGCACGTTCAGAGACTTTCAAAATATGTAAGATTTATCCAATATCCATACCGCCAGAGCAATGCCACTTTTCTTTATTAATACCTTAGAAATAGGAGAAGATCTGGTTCGAGACCATCTAAGGAATATGAAAATGCGCAAGTCCATGGGACCTGATGAGATGTATCCACGGGTCCTGAGGGAACTGGCATATGACGTGGTTAAGCCACTGTCCATCATATGTGAGAAGTCATGGCAGTCCGGGGAAGTTCCTGCTGTCTGGAAAAGGGGAAAGCTAACCCCCATTTTTAAAAAGGGGAAAAAGGAAGACCCGGGGAACTACAGGCCAGTCAATCTCACTCTGTGCCCAGCAAGATGATGGAGTAGATCCTCCTGGGAACTCTGTTAAGGCACATGGAAAATAAGGAGGTGACTGGTGACAGCAAGCATGGCTTCAATAAGGGCAAATCATGCCTGAAAAATTGGTGACCATCTATGATGGGGTTACAGCATTGGTGGATAAGGGAAGAGCGACTGACGACCAGCAGGTCGAGGGAGGGGATTCTGCCCCTCTGCTCCACTCTGGTGAGACCCCCCTGCAGTACTGCCTTCTAGCCTGTATTTATTTTCTTTGTTATTAACTATTAAAAATAGGCTTGTAATTAATTTTTGGGTGAAGATTAATAGAATAAGTTCACTGAATACTTCAGCTTCTTTTCAGACATTTGTTATATGCCCACTTGCCAATATATAATATTTCTCATATTTTCTTTACATCTAATATTTTTCTAAAGCCTTCTCTTACAAAGTCTTATAATTCTTTTGGTAATTATAATTCACATTTTGCTCCAGCTCTTCCAATTTAATCCTTACATAGATATTGTTTCTATATGTATCTACAACTTCTTTACACTCTTAATGAAATTTCTTTTTTGATGTTTATACTCTTAAGAACTGAGCCTACCATGCTGCTTTTCTGCCACACAACTTTTTTTTTCTTTTTTTTTTTTTTTGCCACAAAGGCAACCCATAGCACTACTATGCAAAGTAAATGAAGTTTTCTGGATGACAGAAAGAGCAATCGAGTTGACGTAAGGCCAACTAATTAGCACATAACAAAACCTGAAATGCCTGGATTAGCAGTGTTCAGTGCTAGTCAGTCCCTTTAAATTAACTTAGAGGACCATAAAGTAATAGTGGAGAGGGGACTAAAACAATGCTTATAATGAGCAAAATTGGAAGAAGATGTAACAACAGAGCTTTCTCTGCTGAAAAAAACCACTGAATTGGGTCTAATTTCAGCAGTGCTGGGGATACGGAAGGGCCAATTAAGGACTTGGCTTCAGGTTCAATTTTCATCTTGAAAATGCATTAGTGTACCTCGATCTTATATAATGTTGCTCTTACATTTAGCATTAATTCTTTACCTTAAAAATATTAGAATGCCAATACAGCAGAGTGGCATGGACAAGTACTCAATCAAAATCCCTCTGGGAATTCAGAACACAGCAACTGTCTAAGAGCCAACACAACAGCAGTACAAAACAATTCCAGTTAGCATTGCCTTCATTCAAACAGAAATTTCAGAAGCTATACAGCTACACAGAATTAACTGTAAGAGCTCAGGTTTTGGTCAATATTTCAACTGCTAAAAAACCAAGCAATAGATAATGTAATTACTACAGGAAAACTCAGCCTTAGTTTTATGTTCCATCCAGAAGAGAAGGTGACAGCTTCAAACTCTTTCTCTAAGGCACTGGTTCAATACAGAGTCATTAGGGTAGAGGAGGGTCTACAATTCACAAACTTATCTCCATACGTGTTTGGGTTGGTTGGGTGGTTGTTTTACAACCGCAGTATAAGAAATAGTTAGTGAAGGTTGCTCATAGGAAGTGAACTGAGTAGCATTTTAAGCTTCTAGCTGTGTTACAGAGCTTGAGAGAAATGGCTCAAATTATTGCAAAAAGTGCTGCAGTTGCAGGGATGGTCACACTGTTAAGTGGTGCTGCTGTTTTGGGGGTTAACAGGTGCACAATATCTCACAACTAAATTACAAAGGCTTAAGAATTTTCCTTTTGCCACACCATTGGATAGACTCACTCTTTCACAGAATCACAGACTAGATCAGGTTGGAAGAGACCTCTGGGATCA
>NW_009629391.1:0-10085 GCF_000690535.1 Cariama cristata
CTCCAAAACCACATTTGGCTAGCATAAGCTTTTAGTCACAAACTCTCTGTTTTTGTATGGCTTACTGCTCACAGACCTTTTTGTGTGGGTTTTGTAGACCGCAGTCAATCAGGTCATCCTTTAACAGGATGAGCCTCCCTAACGCTCTGAACACAAGGAAGGTTGTGCAGATCTCATACTCATACAGAGCAAGCCATAAAGTGATGATCCTTCTAAGTTCATGAGCATTGGTCCTGAAGATCTGTATCGTTCTAGATTTAAAATACCCCAGCGTTCTTGCCAGCATTAGAGAGATCCATATCTCCATTTTCCAGGTTGAAGGTACAGATTTGATACTGCTGTTTGTACATGATGGATGGCAAAGATAGTGACGCAAACTTGCCAGGGCTGGCATGAACTTGGATTGGCATCCTTAACAAATTAAGTGAATAAATAAAATTTTGACATCCAAGTTCCTTGTGGATGAGCTCATTCTGTACTGTTTTCTGGTACAGAATGATTTATGAATGAAGTTTCAAATTAGTTTATAAAATTCCCAAAGTATTGGTTGTGGCCCACCCAGTGGCTGTGCTTCAGATGTCCTGGCTGAATCTAACACACTGACTTTTAAGTAAAATAAGAATTTCTTTTTTTTAAAAGCAAGTGGAAATTAATTGCATATTACCATATTATACCCATTCAATAAATGTGTATGTTACAGAATGAGACTGATTGTATTCTTTTCACTGGAACTTACAAAAGACAAGTACAGTTTAGCTGTACAAAGTTGGCATGCCTGTCTTTTTCCTGGGGATGTAGTATTAAATTTTAATGGAGAAACGAGAGAACATGGAGTAGTGATGTGCTTTTGAGTATGTGAATTATCTCTAGTTAGACTGAGTTTTCATCGCTACAGTGGTATATTTAATGTAAAACAAATAACATTTAAAATAGTTGCCATGTTTTGAGAATACCGATGGGGGAGGCAATTTTATTGTGTATGAGTAATGTTCATCCAGGTTCTCCTGAGAGATCACCTATCTACCTCACTCGGCAATTAAGCTCCCTAAAATATGGAAAACAACCACACAGAACTGTGCTATAATAATATTGTTATTCAGGCGGCATGCCACTTACACCAGCAAGCACAAAAAAATAACAGTGAAAGACAATTTACCTAGTAACTGTTTGAAAAACACAAAATAATGAAAGTTGAGCTCTATGTGCCAAGTGAGCAGAGATATTTGTTTTCTGTAAATATGAACGGCTAAAATTAGTAATAGCAATTACTTTTAATATTTCAGTTGCATCTAGAGACCTCAATGGGGATTAGGGTTTCATTGCTCCTTGGCACTGAAGTGGAGACAGTTTAGCAGACAGTGTGTTTCCTGATGAATTTATGATCTTCATGACAAACAGTTTTAAGGAGATAGAGAGAATTGCAGATTGCTTCTTTAAATAGCAAAGTTTAACCTCTTTACTATGTTATGTTATTCACATTAATGGAACAAAACTAATTTGCTCTGTCTTTGATGAATTGAGAGTGTTATCTCCCAGAATGGCACTACTACGATCTATCCATTGCAGGTTTTACAAATCAAGAGAGATCTACAATCAACCTGTGCTGTTTTTATAGCTATCTAATGCATATAATACATGGGATTATCCATTTTATGATCTGTTAAGGGACAGAACAGCATATTTAAAGATTGTATGTGCAGCTTCAGAAATTTACATATGTATCTGTAATTCCTAGTTTAGGGAGAAAATGCTCAGTACGATAGGGAAGTAAAGTATTTTTTTGCAAGGTCCCCTGTGTTTCTGCATTCATTTGGAACATGGACGCATGAAGTAACAGGAATGCTGTTAGCGTTCATGGCCTGGGAGGAAAAAAAAGGTATTAGTCTCTTAGCTTTTTGACAAAAGTTTTTTGGAAGGCTGGCTCATCCTTTGAGTTGGACTAGATGATCATTGTAGGTCTCCTCCAACTGAATTATTCAATCCTATCCCCTCATCTCAGGCTTTTCTCTCACTACTGTTGATATTTTATATTTACATCTAGCAGGATAATTTAATCAGAAACTTTTTTGACAGGACTCTGAGCTTTCCTCCCTGCTCTCTAGAAGATAGCTCGGGAAGAGGAATCCTAATAATTTTAAATATGGTTTACATTATGTGCTGCTACAGGGTACAAGATTTCTGTCTAAATCTGTTCTTTAACACACTCATCTTTCACTAGAGCAAAAAATACACATGTAGTCTAGTCTAGATGCACAGATAAGAGCTTGTACCCTCCTGGAAGACTGAAGTTGTCTTTGAGGCTTGGACTAGTTAAAGCTATGATAAAAACTTTTCACAGCAGGATGTAGGAACTTGCTATCTCAATTAAATTAGAGCATGATCCAATTCTAAGAGAGTTAAGTCCAGCATTTCTGTGCACAGTCTCCTAAATAAGTAGTTCTGTTTTTCAAATATGTGCTAAATGGGAAAGGATTTTTCTCTTCTCCAGGTTTTGGAGTGCAGGCTTGAGACCTGGAGCTGGGATAAGAGATGCTGTGGAGGTTGAGTAGAACCAGTAGCAGAGATGGGAGGCCTGAAAATGCAGCAGTTAGAATGACATAGTAGTCTAAATCGCTGAGCTTCAATCGTCTTTTGGGGACTGTGTAAGGTCTTCAGAATTTAAAGCTAGCAGATGACAAATTGCTAGCTGAAGTTGTAAATTTAGATGTTAGGATCAAGTATATAAAGCTAAACAATTCCTATTCTGGTTACTCAGCAAGCAATGCATTTTTTAAATGTGAAATATCAATTACAAGTAAATGAAATAACTTTCTATAGAAAATTTTCTTCTGTAGGAGGTCAGCCAATCCAGAAATTGTCCATGTTTGTAGTCGCGGCCCACAGGCATAAATTCATATAACCTGAGGATGCCCACAGCCTAAGGAAGGAATTGGGTCAACTAATAGTAGTTAAATTTTACCCAGTGGTAACTTACTTAGCTGATGCCTGAGGCATGGTCTGGTGTTTGCTGGAGCATTACAGCTGGTGGCTGTGGGCATTGCCTCTCAGACAGGGCTTGTCCCTCCGCAGCAGAGTCAGCAGAAACAACCGTATGCCCGTGCCGTTGCTTTACTTCAGGGTATATCAGCAAAATCAACTTTTTCTTTGTGGTTTAGGCTAAGACGCTGGGATGTGGCGAGAATTGCTGGAGCGTGGGGATCCATAGCAGGGTCTCTTCTGCTGATGCTGCTATGGGGGGATAGATAACTCCAGCTTCATGGTGGTGGTAGTCAGCTGAGAATGGCCACATCTTACAGCAGGTGCCCTCGCTGCACAGTCACTTACCCCATACCACACATTCATTGCATATATTATTCCATCTGTGTGTCATCAGTCAGTTTAGAGAAAAATTAGGTTTCTAACAGCCTGTGTGTTGTATGAAACTAAATTATACTTTTCTGCCTTAGGCATGTCAACGTACCAAATCGAAGGGATAGTGATTGTTCTTACGCGGTTGTATTTTTAAGTTCTAGAAATGGCAGAAGTTTTTTGAATAAGCTTCAAGAAAAGCTTGGCTCCTAAGTCTGGACTGGACTGCAACTTGGCTGGTTGACCATTCTCCAGAAATATAGCTCTGGAAAAATTATAGGCTGAAAAACTTTTTTCAGCTTAAGCACATTTCCACCTTCCTGCATCTGTTTTTACATGCTACGACTATGGCATTTGGGGCCAAGTTATGCATATTCCAGAGTTGATTTGCATGGATATATAGACCAGCTCCGTAGCAGAAAAACCCTTCTGCCCTATGATTTGTCTTGAACAGATACCTGTTGTGAACAGAGCGATTCTTTTGAAAATGTGTGTCAACACAACAGGTTCTTGCGGAGTGCATGTGTGCACACACAAAGCTTCTCTGCAGTAGCAGTGCCAGCTAATTTCCAAGCGTTACTAACTCTGTACTCACTCAGAGTACTGTCACAATCAGTGGTAGAAATGTTATGGACAGAATGTAAGGTTGGTCCCAATGAGTACTCTTATTTTGGTCCTTTGTGTTCCTTTTTCAATTGTTTTACTCCCTAAATACAGGTTATTTATTTTGTCTCTTACCCACATAGTTATCGCTATCAGCAGTAAGTCTCCCAGTGATTAGTGTGGCTATCTGAGTCTCCAAGAAAAGCCACATCACCACTATGACTACTTCTGCTGATATTAATTTTAGAAATGTGTTTATGGATAAACCTAAGGACCAACCCTTTTTTAATGGGAGAACAAACTGCAAACAGTGCTGTTTTAAAAACATGTTTGGTTCAGATGCTACTTAACGTGCTTGTTTCCTTGCCTTCCCTTCCAGGTGATAGAAGACAACACCGGCGTTCGGAGGGTGGTGGTTACCCCCCAGTCTCCGGAGTGTTACCCTCCTAGCTATCCTTCGGCCATCTCTCCAACCCATCACTTACCTCCATACCTGACACACCATCCCCATTTTATTCACAACTCTCATACAGCTTTTTATCCTCCTGTCACTGGACCTGGGGACATGCCACCACAGTTTTTCCCACAGCATCATCTTCCCCCAACAATATATGGAGAACAAGGTGAGCTGGAAGGAAGGTACTGGCGTTTCAGTTTTAAGGGCTAGTGAAACCGAGAGTAGCAGTGAATTGGAGAACTTGTAGAGTGGCTTTGTCTACATGGATGGAGCTTCCTTCTTTAACATCCAGAGCAGGGGGAAGTAGCCATCCAGAGTGCAGCAACACATGGCAATCCTACGTTGTGACACTAGGTTCCAGAAACAAAACCAATTTTAACTTAATTTGTAAATACTGTCAGGGAAAAAATGTCTCATCCCATGCTCCAAACTAGAGACATGAGTCATGCCGGTTGCTCTTGCTGTGTCACGATGCAGCATTGTGCAGAAAACCTTGGCTTGGGAATGAGGATGGATACGGAGGGCTGGATTTGAGCATGGCTTGCTGCAGTCTTTTCCAGTGGGAAAAGCCAGATACCGCTTCCTGTTGATGGTAAAGTGCTTTCTGCCCCCCAGCTGTGGTTTTCCAAGAAATAACAGGCATTTTCTGTTTGTTATTCTAGTTGAGACTGTGCAGTAAGTCACTGAAAAGCATTGTCCGATACCAAAGGGTAGCATGGCAACCCTAATCGGGCCATGAGTAAATAATTGCAAGAAAAGGAGTGAAAGGGGCATATTTCTGTCCGAACTATGCACTGTTGTGTGTCTGCCACCCTGGAGATAAGCCTGTGTAATCTGAAAGAGGGTGTTAACCAAAAAAGTAATCCACAAAGCTACTTGAGATGTTTAACATGGAAATCAGTTCAGGATTCATGGTTTTACATTACTGCTGAACTGCCTGGACTTAAGACCCTTGTTAAAGAATATGTTTAAGCCATATTGCCAAAAGTGAGGTTCTGCTGGAGTGGGAAAGAAGAGGCAGAAAGAGAGAGAGGGAGGTATCCGTTGATGCTACCTCTTGAAGTGTCTGTTGACCAACAGATCTCATTTTCTAGTGAGGAACGCACCCTTAGAGCTGACATTTAACTTCATCGTACTGGGAGGGGAGGAAGTGGGAAGCTCAGGAAACCAGCAGGATGGTGTAACCAACCAGGTACATAGGGGCGGCCCTTTTCCCCTGAAAAGGGAACAGGACAGTTTGCCAAATTGCTTGACAAAGTCTTGCGTGCAAACGTGGTAGTGGGCAAAGTGAACACAGAGCTACTTGTTAAGTAGGTGTTGAATATTTCTGTAGCCTGGAGATACCAAGAAGCCAATTCAACTTTTAAAAAAAAAAAACAATATATCCTTGGTTGCTTTACTGGAATGACCTATACCCGTAACACTGAAATAATTGGTGAATGCTGTACTGGTGAGTATTAATCCACAATTTCCCATTTGCTGTAAAATGGCTTATACTTCAAATAAAAATTGCATTTATTTGTAGCATGCTGGTTTTAGGCAGTTAGTTGCTGCGAGAATGCAAATAGGATCATGTAGCTAGAGAAGGAAAGATGAAGGCCAAGATGCACTGAAATAGCAAATCAGGATAACAAAGAAAATCTGACTAGTTGAAACAACTTGGAAAATTATAATACAGTATACATGGCAATCTCAACTTACAATGACGACTTCAAACTGCTAGGTAGGATGCTTGCTAGCTTCAGAAGTTTGTACAATAATTTCTGAATGGATGTAGGAAAAGATATGAAGAATATATCGAGTGTCAATTGTTATTTTGCTAACAAAGGCAAAACAGTTGTTTTGGCATTAATTTGTTCAAGCCTTGGACTCAGTGAAGTGCGAAAAGGAGGACTGAACTCTAGAGAAAAGCAGACAATATTCTGATTCCTGCAAGCTGACCTGCCTTAGGTTAGAGATGGTCGTTCTTGGAGGGAGAAAGTGGGGATTGTATTTAATGAAGTGTGTCTGAAATGTACATATGATATTTATGATATTTCTCAACATTTTTTGGGCAACTTCCTAAAAAGCTTCCACTTCATGATGCACGTCTCTCCTTAGGCAGGCACAATTGACACAATGGTAAACTCTATTTATACTGAGAAATTAAATTGCATGTAGTCAGCGAGGGCAGCCTGAAACCAGGGCATCTCAGCTTATTCTGTCCAGTCAGGCCCTAGGCAAGAAACTATTAAATTACTGTGAACTTATGAAGGCTTTCTCCAAAATACCAGTCTCCTTGGATTTTTGCTTGAAATCTGTGGCCCTGAAACACAAAGACTGAAAAGGAAGGGAAAACCTATCACTCTAATTGCTGTATTTTACACACTTATCCAAGGAATTATGAAATCTTATCAACACAGGAGCACACTTAATACAAAAAAATTATCAATCCTGCAGAAAACTTTCTTAAGAAAAAAAAAAAGGTTTGTTGTGAAATTTGGCTCCAGGAAAATCTGGAGTCATTTCATTTGGAGATGATGAGGAATTCGGTTTTCTGAAAAAAAAATCAGTGATTTTATTGTTCTGAGTTAACGTGGCTGAATTCTTTCATTTCAGAAATCATACCACTATATGGGATGTCCAGCTATATTACCAGGGAAGATCAGTACAGCAAACCACAGCACAAAAAACTCAAAGACAGGCAGATTGATCGCCAAAACCGTCTGAATAGTCCTCCTTCATCCATCTACAAAAGCCATATAGGCAGCTGCACAACTGTATATAATGGCTATGCAAAGAGCCACAATGGAGCAAGCAGCGGAGGCGGCGGCGGGGGGGCTCCAGCAGTAAAGAAACCCGAGCGCAGAGCAAGAAGCAGCCCAAAGTCAAATGAACAAGACCCACATGGTAAAGACAGTTTTATTTATTTTTAATTCCTTTTTATTGCACCTTTCCGGCTTACGACCGCCTGTATATGGATCTAGTAACTACGCCAAAAAACACTACCACCCACACATAAAGACAGTGTTAATACAGTGTGAACTTAAATATAAATGTTGAGCTTGCTATACTGTATTTGTTTTGTAAGATGAACTGGTTGCCTCCCCATCTTTCATGATTTCTCACTGGTAGATGCTGCATCATTCTCTTTTTGTCTGTTGGAAACAGAAATGCATTTTATGGACAAGTTCTTGGTTTTGTTTTGCTTCTCGTACAGGCGTCTTGGCACTTCACAAAAATGCTTATGGACAATTGAGCTATAACCAAAACCTGACTGCTTTGCATCTCCTAGGCAAATGTAGTAAACTTAGTAGAAAGTTTAGAGATGACTGCTGAAAAACCAAATTTGTTTATGTGAAAGTTCAATGGAAGTACAATTAGTTGAAATGGAAGAAATTTGAGAAGAAATTGCTTCATCTTAACCATTGGAATTAGTAGTCAAATCTGGCTACGTTTGAAATTTTTTTTTTCAACATTTGCAGAGGCTTACCATTTAAAACATTGAAACTTTACAGTAAAACGTTAGGTTATTCATCTAATCAAATCTCATTTATCACAAGCCATTCTGCACAGAGCCAGTTCTACTTAAATTTAGCTCAGTAACTTGTTATAATCCATTATACCTTTCAGCCTTTCTCTTCTCTGTCTGTCTTTTTGCTGACTGCTACAACTGCAGCTGGCTGAACAAACTTTTATGTAGTAAGCAAGCTTATACTCGGCACGTCTAGGATATTTATAATGTGGCACACTTTGAAATCTCTTGCGTGATTTTATACATGCAACATAGGTTTTCCATTATCTGTATATTGTGTATATTTATTTGGCTGTGTACTTTTACTTGTGAGACATAACTGAAAGAAATACTCATGAAAAGTAACTCAATTGATAGCCGAAGGGGAATAAAATGCTGCTGGTATGGTAAGGAATAAGGATTTGCAGCTGTGCTTCAGGGTCTTTAGAGTTAATGAGGAGCTGTATTTGGGAGTGCTTTAATCCAAGAAAATGAATCGCTGTATTAGACTTCCTAATTATTTCTTGTCAATCAGCTTATATGACCTTTAATATTCTTATTTAGGTTTGGCTATATTTTTTTTTTTACTCTAGTCTGTGGTGGAATACATGAGGTGTTTGAAGCACCTGCGTGAAAGACCTGGAATAAAGTATAGTCTTAACAGCTAAAACACACAATATAGCTTCAGTAGGTACTGAGTCAGCCTGGATGATCACTTTTAAAGTAATCTAGATTTGATTTAAAAATGGCTAGTTTAAGGGTTTCCTGCAACCCTTGTATTTGTCTGATTTTTTTTTTTTTTCTCTCTTGGAGTAGTCTGCTGTGCTCCAGCTGAAGAGTGTGAGCACTCTTAAAATGCCAAGAAAATCAGTGTAGTCAGGGCTACGGCATGTCCAGTCTGTCAGCCAGAGAGTGCCTTAAAACTGAGCACAGTGAATGATGGAGTCTTCCCCAAACTGTGAAAAAGTCTGTAACAGGAAGCCGTGCAAATAATTATCAGTTGTCCCACCCTCCTGGTAAATCCAACTCACTGGTGTTTTAAAATTAGGTTCTGCATTTGCACCTGGAGATGGCAGCCCAGTGGCCAAAGCAGGAATAGAAGAAATTTTTTTCATATTAAAAGGAAAAAAAATACTGTGGACTCAAATGTGAGCTTTTTCACATCAAAGTCTATTATTGCAGTCATATGTGTATACCTATATGCAAATTTCTGCTGAAAGGTTGTCACAGAGGTTTTGTAACGGCTCTCACCAATCAGTGCCCTAAAATAAGTTCCCACTTGATATTTATAAGCTTCTAATCATACTTGCTGCTTTATATTTACTGTATCTGTTTCTTCTTGAGTTATTTAGGGATTTATTGATTGATACCTGACTAACATGGCCGTACACGTTAGGGAGGTGAGAGTTAAAAGCAACCTGGGAACAGTTTTTAATTTTGATTCATGCTGCTAAGATGACAGTGTGTTTAGAATAGCCAAGAAAAAGAATGTGTCAGAAGCAACAGGCAGCAGCGGCGTCTAAACTTACACATTTTGTGGATGTGTATCAGCTCAAACCTGCTGATAGTTACAAATTTGATGGTGCTGTGTGGCTGCTTCCAAAATTGCAGAAGAGCCTGGAAAAACAATTTAAAAAAAAAAAAGTATGTGTATATATATATAAAAAATATGTAGAGAATAAGAGTCTTTATTTAGAAAACCACTTAGCCAAAAAACTGTTAAGAGGCAAGTAGGAATGTACGAATGTAGACTAAAACCTGGAGTAAGGTGAAGGAGAACTGAAGCTGATGTGTTTGTTTGCCTGGATTTCTTAATTGAGATCGTGGTGTGTTTTACAGCATATCATTTCATATCTGGTGGCGGGGGCGGGGTGTTTTTGCAATGGTAGCTGACACGCTTATTTGGGGTGTTTGGATGTCAGAGCAATCCAGTGAGCCAGATCCTAGCAAGCTGCTGTCACCGAAACCGTCATGAGCCTTAGGAGCCCTATACGCAGCTGGAGCAAACACTCGCACAGCCGAAATTCTGGTCACTGGAGAAAACAGCGTGCATTAGTACTGCAGCACGCCGTGGCGATTGCTTGCCTTAGGGACTGGACTTTTCAGAAGCAGAGCATTGGAAGCTGCCTCGGTGCTGGGAGCGTGGGTAGGAGCTCGCCGCTGGCAGGGAGGGGCTCGCCCACC
>NW_009629391.1:10135-10639 GCF_000690535.1 Cariama cristata
GAAAGGCAATTTGAGTGCCTGTTTTAATTGCTAGAGGAGTATAATCTGCACGGTGGCGTTTGTGACGGGGAAGTGGAAGATGGGTGTTTCTGTTCTTGGATCTGCTACCCCTGTGTTTAAGTAAATGTTTGTCCTGCTTCTTGTTTCTCAGTAGTAATTTCTTTGAGGGGTATGTTACTCCTTACTGAGCGCTTCCAAGCAATCTCTGCTATGACTGCACTGAGGTTACTACAGAGTACTGTAAGAATAATGTTGGAGAAAATGTCCAGTGCACAGTGCAAGGACAGCTCTGCTCTTTTACCTGAAAAGATATGACATCAGTCACAGGACATGAGATATTTAAGTTAACAATGTACTTTTCCATCAAAATATACACTCATTGCATGTGTTATGTCCATGACATTTGAGCCGGTGCTCAAGGAAAATTCTGCCACGTGTCAATAACTTAACTGCGTCATTCCACTGTTAAAAGAACCGAGGGCTTTCCCAAAAAGCCGGTTCAGC
>NW_009629391.1:10670-16367 GCF_000690535.1 Cariama cristata
GAAATGATGTGATAGCATCATCAACAGTACTAAAATAAAGTAAGTAAATGACTCTGGAGTAGTTTTGGTTCAGTTACCTCTTCAATTGTGGATCGAGCATAAGCTCCTCTATGGTACTCTCTGCTCTGTATGGCGTAATGGTACATTAGAAATACATTGGTGTTTCTGTTATGCACCCTTATCCCAGGCTGGCCCTATAACATAGCGTCAGGATCTCTTTTTAGTGGGGAAATTACAGTTTCAGACTGGGGATGTAAGTGCAGTTCCTCTGGCCTTTTCCATTGACAGCATCGTGTCTTTATGTTGGGAGGTGCACTTGTAAATAAAGATTTCTGGTTATGCTGGAAATGTGCCATTTTAAGGCAAAGAAAGGAAACTGATGGCACTTAATTGTCTGAAAAGTTAGCAACTATTTGGAGCATTTGTTGTGGTAGGATGGATGGTGTCTTGTACAGGCAGAAGACTTAGAGGTATGATGTAGGGATTCTGATTTAAAATCCATACTGTAGCTTTTCTGCAGAGCTGTTTTAAAAACTGAATGGGAGAGGAGGGAGCAAGCTTATGTGTGGGGGGGTTGTTTTGTTTTTTTTTTTTTTCATAAAGGAGCCTTGCCATGTAAAAAGAGCTGTAAGCGGAAATCCTGTCCCATTCATGCTGTCCTTTATGAATTTCAGTCTGAGTCACTTCCTTCTCATGCACTCAGTGGTTCACTTCTTGGTCATGTAGTGATCTAGTAGTTTGAGAAGTTTTGTGTGTGGCTGCAAGTACTGTGGGAACATGAGCAGTTTTGAGCATTCTTACAATGCTTTCACCTATTTGCTGATAAAACGTCTTTTTGGTTTTTTTCCTTCAAATCAGATAAATTTTTTTTTTTAAATCTTCATTGAGGTTTGAAGAAGCTAAGATAGCCCAAACTAAAACGCTTCAAATGGGTAAAAGTAGTAGGCAGGAGATGGATTGTTATGTGCATCCTGTCCAGGAGCTGGGTGGGTGCTGGGAACTGGGTGCCAGAATAAACAGCCCTAGCCTTGGCAGGGAGGCAGCTCGGGGGGTTGGGGGCATCACGTGCACCTTTATTTAAGTGTTCCTTAAAGAATATTTTTTGCAGTGGTTGGAGAAGATTTGGCCCTGCTGGGTCAGAGCAGGGGCCCATCTAGCCCAGGGATCTGTTTTCAGCAGCTGTGATGGAGATGCTACTGGGGAAGAGCCTGCAAGCCCAGCCCCATCCTGCGCACCAGTCTCTGCTCCTCCACCAGCATCCAGACCTGCCGGGCACAAGAGAGGGTTTAGTCCTGCCTGGTCCTTTGGGTACCCACTTGTTGACCTGTTGTCTGTGAACTTGTCTAACTCTTTTTTTGAAAAGCAGACTTGCTTTTCAGCTGCCCAAAGTGAGGAACCCTGACTTGGTGTCCATTTGACTTCTCTGAGCAGGTGGTTTCTTGCAGGTTGCACTGCAATCAAAAAAAGATTAGAATGATTTAATAGTTCAAAGAGTTGTTGTGGGCTATGGATAGATTATAAACTTTTGTAGTACCATTGTCATACGTGTACAACCAGCTTAAAAACTCAAGACGTTGCTTTCCCGTTGTTGAGGTTTTGTAAACCCGATTTTGTGCAGTGAAGCAGCCTTCAGGTACTCACTCCCAAAGGTGAAAACCATTGCTTCATATTCCTACCTGCATTGCTGATGGACATTTCTCAGGAGATGTGGCTGGCTCTATGTACTCATTTCTTTGAGTGTGTGTCAGGAACACATGGAAGAGAAGCAAGAGAACTTTCTAACTATGGGCGTTTTAATTTGAAAACATTTTAAAAGTCCTGAACTCAGCAACCCAGAAGTTCTGAGATGAAGTCAGTTTGACTGGCATGGCTAACCTGGGCTGATGCTAGCGAGAACTAGTACCAGCAAGTATCCCTGAGCTGTGTGGGGTACGCTCTGCAAGCTGCTAGTATGTGATGCAGAGTGGGTGACGACGTATGAAAAAATAGAGCTGACGCTTTCTTGATATGACCCTATGCTGTTCTCTCTCCCTCTTCTTTGTAACATTTAAATATATTTAGGAGAAGTGAGTTTTTTTTCTATTTTTGTTTTTTAATTGCATCGAGTTTTTTTGAATCCGGAGCCTGTGAATTAAAGGGAAATGGAGGGAGCAGTGATTCAGTGCAGACAGGAACCAGGCAAAGTTCCTTACTTACTCATTCTAGATCCAGTCAATTCTTTTCTATTTTGGTCCTGAATCTGTTTTGCAAGCTTATTGGGCCATATATATATATATCTGTACCTGTATATCCTATAGATTTAAAAGCTTAAAAGGGTAGTTTCATCACTTTTGCCTCATGTAAGCAGAAAGGCTGAGAAACACTGTGGCAATATATGTAACTTTTATGTTCTTTCAGACAGGAGCTGATGATTTGGTATGTACCAATAAAGACCTTTGCTATACCAGTGTAGAAATGTTCTGCAGACAAAGTTTGTCATAAATGGTTCTTCTGCTGACATACAAAATACCGCTCCATAAGTGCAGCTTCCCTGGTTTCCCTAGATGTATTTGCTTCTATAAAATAAGGAGATTTAACAAGATTGTCTCCTGAAGACAACCTGTCAAAACTGACACAGTGATTTTATTAGTAAGATGGAAAAAAACACTCTGAAGACTAAAATACAGCTGTCAGGCTATGTGAATTTTAGTATTATACCGAGTAATGAAATGTGAAACATAGTATTTAGTGGAAACGTGTTGAATCTTGTGAGTATAGATCAGCATCACATACGAAATCTGAATAGTATTACTGTTCCTACTGCATTTTTATAATAGTTTTAGCAAATAATGCTACTTGGCTCAATTGCTTAGACTTATATCTAATTAGAAATATATATTGTGTGTTGTGGGCATGCTGTTTTTCTTTAAGTTTTAATAAGTGAGAGGAAATAGGATACATTAATTAGGGCACTAGTCTGAACTTGAGAAACCACAGTTAATTTGTGACTCCAGGGAGTTTCCAGTGTGATATTCTCGTGCCTTGACCTTATCTCCCACATCATGACCGAGCTTGTGGTTTTGTTTGCTTCTATTTGAAAATATGTCTACTTCTTAAACATTCTTTATCATTTGTGTTTTCTCTAAAATAATAGGCTGTGAAATTGTTCGTCCAGGCAGAAAAGAAAATGTTTGTGAGTTTCAGATAATTCTGATGTTAACATGCTGAGAGTACACCTTTGTGTACCAGAGTCAACTCCCATTAGCTGGGCCACACAGATTCTTTACCAAAGAATATTTTACCTAACAGTCACATAAAGTGACCACTTAAGCGAGCTCTGTATAGACTGATGAATATATTAGAAACATACTGACATTATGCAGGGTTCAGGCAAAGTGCATTCCCAAGTTCATGTCAGTCTGTATGCATGCAAGTATTTATTCAGATCAGATTGAATTTATTACTTCTCTCCAGCAAATGCTAAAACGTTTATCTGGCATCACAGAGAAAGACACTGTGGTAAGGGAGAGAAACAAATGCCCATTTCCTCTGCTGTCTTGAAACTTGACTTGTCTCATGTGGATTTGATGGAGAAAGGTAAGAGCTAAATACCACAAGTAGACCAGTGGTACTGACAAGCAAGTCCATGCCAAGGGCTAGCGTACTCCCTCCCTCAGCCGTTGCTTTGCCCAGCTCCGAACCCAGCAGTGTTTTGCTTTGAGCTGCCTGTGGGTAGTTCCTTCTGGTGCATCTTGACCAACTCTTCCCCAGAAGTCCACTGTGTGTGCAAAATAATTTCCAGGAATTTACAAGCCTATGAAATCTTGTGTGCATGTGAAATGTCATGAGCACAGAGATATTCTCCTGCTCATCCATACTGCAGGAACAAAACCAAAGTTCGTGGGAAGCCTGAATGCTGTGGCAGTCCTGCCTTCTCTCACACCACAATGCTTCATTCTGGCAGAAGGCTGTTTGGTGCTTCATTAGCACAGAGTCCTGCAAACTGGGGGGACTGGGGCAGGGAGAGAGAAGATACACTCTATTTTTATGCCCTTCTCTTGAAAGACTAAAGAACCAGCTTCATAACTTAGGCACCAGAAGTTGTTGGTAAGAGATGCTCTTCATCAACTAAATGGGAGCATCGCCTCTTAATTTAATTGCACAATATTCTCCCATCTTCAATGTTGGCTACTTTTAAAGGTGAATGTAAATGTGTCTTGGTTCCATATAGACTTTTTGTAATTGGAAATGCGAACAGAACATCAAGATAGCTGTGGACACATGTGATCTGGCATGGTTATAAGCTGCTCTGACGGCTGGTCTCTTGGACATCGCTGCCTCTGAGGCATAAATGGGGCAGAATGGGTGACCACAATTCTGGTTACATTTTTCAGTCTCATCACAGAAGCTCAGATAAAATAAACCTCAGTCAAAGCTCCCTGAGCTTCATCAGTGTGCTAGCCTGCTAGAAACACAGCTCAACGTCCACCTTAGGAAAATGTAGGGCATACCTAGTAAAGAGTGGGGAAATCTGGATCCAGGGCTCTCGTTTGACCTTATTGGTAACTTAAAAACCCTTTTGACAGTGGCTGGAGTTTTTCCCCAAGACTGTTTTTCAGAATCTTCATCAATGCCTGTAGACTCTCATATTTTTCTTCTCACCTACTTTCATCCCTCCCTTGTCTCATTTTGCCGGCAGGATCTCCTTGGCGGGGGGAGCTGGATAAGCTATCTGCCCCGTGATTTATCAGGAAGTCAGTGCCGAATGACGTAAGGCACAACCTCTTCCCCCAGAGGATCTTCATGTTATCTCAAGAATTTGCAGCTTCTGCCGCAACTGACACTCAAATCCAGAAGACCGAAATCTGAGTCTCTTTCCTAGGAGTTTACGTAATTTATAGATATCCAACCAACAGGAAAAAAAACATACCAAGTACATTTTCATCCTGCTTAAATGTTCAGTGGTTAAATCCCTGTGCTGGGGAGAAGAGTTACACAAAGGTCTCGGAGCTTCAGAGCAAGATAAACGTTGTATTTCACCAGTTAAGAGGCAATAACGTGGACCACCGACAAAGGAGGGGAACCATGTTTCCCTTATTTGGCAGTATCTGGGACATGGAGCCAAAAGGGAGAGGGTATTTATAGGGAAGAGGTAGAACACTTCCTCCCTCTGGAGTATAAAAAATAAAACACCTTTAACTATAATAATTTAATGAACAACCCTTATTTGTATACCCAGATGTTCTGAACAATGCCCGTCTGTATATTCATCTGGAGTTGCAAAGGCAGTGAAGTGAAATTTCATGTCCCACTGAAGTTAATGGGAATTGTTTGCCTAACTCTCCTAGGCTGTGCTTCAAAACCCATCAGTTAGTTTTCCTTTTCTGAGGAAGGGTGAAATTTGATTTCAAAAGTTTTTGTGACCTTCAGTATATTTATGGGGGGAGAGGAAACTTTATTTTTAGAAATGCAGGGTGATACTTTGAGTATTGCAATTAACAGAAGGGATAGACACTGTTGTAAAATGAAGCAGTCATTTCAATTTTCTCCACGGTTTGTTATAAAAGATTTTGTCCTGAAGCTTGAGTTTGGTGTGTTTGGTGTTTTGTTTTGTTTGGGAGTTTTTTATTTGTTTGTTTGTGGGGGTTTTGTTTGTGGGGTTTTTTTTTTGTGTGGTTGGTTCCCCCCCCCCCCCCACAGGCGCCGCTTCTGAACCCA
>NW_009629391.1:16398-27017 GCF_000690535.1 Cariama cristata
GCCCCCCCCCCCCCCAAGGAGCTGTGCTTAGAAGCAGCTGTGATTCATGTGACTTTTGCCTGAATTTCATCTCAGCAATAAAATCCAGATCGAGTTGAAATGCCTGTAGCTTTGTAGAAGCCTTCCCAGTGAGCTGTAATCAGGTGGATATTTCTGTGAAATATTTTAAATATTTGGAAAGATTCTCAGTGGTGAAAGTGGTTGTGCAAATATCCAAGGTTATATTTTGCCCTCATCCTGTACAGGACTGCTAATTGCACAGGCAATTCTTCAGTTCACTAGTAGTTAATTGGTACAGACATTATAGATCAGGTTTTTTTAAACATTCTTGAGGGCACTCTTCACATCACAGTCATGGGAGGGCACCGATAACGTCACATCAGCCTTTTTTTACTTTTGCATTGTAGGAATTTAGTACCTGATCTTTACTAAATGTTCTGTTTAGTATAATTCTGGCTCACATAATCATCAGACTTGACTGCAAAACATTTTAGGCTGGGATTAGTTGCTTAAGTTGACTGTCATCTGTCATGAGGAAGAGAACTTATTTCTGCTCTGCTGTCAATCTATAGGTGTTTGGGCTGATTTAAAGAGGGGCGTGCAAGCTCTTCGTCTTCCCCATCTCTGAGCTGTAGTGCCTGAGCTGAGCAGAAAGAAAAAAATGTTCTTTGATTTCCTGGATTACTCTGATCTCCTCCACCACTCATTGCAATCTGATTATCTCATAGTTTTCATCTGGAAAAGAGGTCAATAATTTCCGTTGGTAACAGAAAAGCTAGGCTGGGCTTCATTCAAGAAATATTGTGACTCTGCAGCCATTCACTAGATTGACATGGAAAAATCCCAGTACAGGTGCCATGAAAAATCTTTATATTTCAATCATTGTAATTTGGAATTATTTTTTTCTTAAAAGCAGACTTTTCCTGTGGAATCTAACCTCTTTTAAAAACATGCAAATAGTGTAAGTAGTGCATAGAAATGAAATTTCTACTTTAATGTAAATGTAAGAACAAAACCAAGAATGGTGGGAAGATGACACATTTTCTACTTTTATCCTGTTTTAGAGAAAGTTTTCTCTGCTTGCTTTCTTGTAAAGGATGAATAGCTCACTCTGACTCTGTTCGTGAAATAGTGGTTACTGCTAAAACCTAGCATCCCAAAGCACTTTTCATTGCCCACCGTGAAATCTAAACACGATGTTTCTCCATTAATTTCTTCTTTGATTCAAGCGAGGCTGAGGAGTTGTGACTGAGGGCAAAATTTGGCTTGTGGTTATTTTCTTAAAAGTTTCTTAGACTATAATGGGCAGCGTTATGCCTTCGTATTGTTGCAGCGAACTCAGTGGCTTTACAAGGTTCATTGCCAAGGAGATTGTTAATTTTGGCTGAGGAGCTCCGTTTAATCCCGACCGAGTTTGGAGCTCCTATGGAGTCTGTTTTGGCTGCGCTGTCTGATTGTTTTTCTGTGCAAATACGCAATTTTGCAGGTTATTTTGCTACTTTTGCGTTTGATCAGGAAAATGCTGTTATTGTGTGTAATGGGCAGATTAGCAAAGGCTTTTATTGACCATTTTTCATATGGTCATATTTTTTAAGGTCCAGAAAAAGTTAGTTTTACTTTGGCTTCAATACTGATGCCATTCTCCCTCTGTGTTGGAGATAGTATTTCAGAGAAATACCTTTCCTGGTTGGCATGGGGCAGCAGTCATGGGATTTAAAACCCTAGGCTGGTGACACTGGAGACTTGTCGAAGTCTATGTTTGATAGGGATTGTGCTTTCCACCTCAATTCTAAGGGGGTGTGAGGATCACCTCTGCCGTGGGAGGACCTGCTGTGGTTGTCTCGGCAGGGACAGCAAGGAATGATAGAGACAAAAGCATGCCCGTGCTGTCTTCTGCTGCTTCTCAAACTGGTGCTGGGATGCAATGGAGCCGTCAGTGACCCAGTTGGGAAGAGAAGACTGTAATTTCTGGTACTGTCAAACTTGTGCTTGTCATCAGTGTAAGGAGAAGAAGTCGTGAGACTCCTTTCACTGTTTGTATTCATGGTGCTCAGGCTCTCCCTTCGCCCGGCAGCTGAGAGTCAGTTGCCGTGATTGAAGGGAGCCTTTTTTTCCGGAGAGGAAATGTTGCCTCTGTAAATGCCAGATAATGTCATTTCACAGCTGGCATCGGGCATCCTTTTGAGTCACTATCAAGGCCTTTCACACTTTAAGAAGCGTGGGTATCTTGGCCATCCCCTCCTCCTCCTGCCTTGGACTGGAGAAACCTGTAGGGCTTTTATGGCCATGTTGCTTGTGGCAGCCTGGGGTAATAATAATAATAATAGTGAGGTGGTGATCTTTGCAGAAGTTACTTCTCCTTTTGAATGACCGCTGGGTTCGTCAGACTTGGAGGGCTGCCGGGGGCTGCTGTGCCAGGTTGTACCCCAGCTCTTGAATACTAATGAAGGCCAGACAGACAGGCGGTCACAGGCTAAAGGGAGAGGGAATGGGGAGAACCAAGAGGGGGAAAGTGTGAAGCAGTACACAAATAAATGCAAGAAATTAAGGGTGAGGCAATGCCACGCATCCCAACTATCACAGAAAATCGTGAGAGGTTTGAAGAACTTCATTGTATCTAGGAAAAGATTAGCGTTTGTTGGTAAAGTTTGTAGCGGGAATGAAACTTCAGAATTTTACCTGGAAAGTGAGAGTCAGGAGCTCCAGGAAAATTTTAGGAGGGCCTTTCAGTCTCCTTGTCAAATCAAAAAAAATTCTTGTTAGAAATGAAAGACATTAATGGCAACTGCAGGTAGACCGCTTGCAAACTCCTGAAAGAATAGGTGTAAAAATGTTTTGCAAAGATGTATCAAGTATATGTAGCTCCTATAAATCCAACCAAATCAGAAACAACAGAGAAAATGAAGAAAGTCAAGAAAGAAGTAGTGCTTCTTTAAAAACAAAGAAACACAAAGAATTTCACTTACATTCTAACAATTCTCTCAGCAGTCCTTAGGCATCTGCCTAAGCCTTAGGCAAGGTGCAGGAATGGACAGTGATTGATTAAATAATTCCTTAATTGGAAAGGATTGATTGTGTATCTTTATTTTAACCATTTACTTCAGTCTCATACTATCACACTTGGTGAACTACAGTAGGCTATAGGGCAGTGATACCTAATGCTCATATAGAAGGGACAAGACTAGAGAAGAAAAACTTATTTTTGAAGTCTCTGTGTACGATTTGACTGGTGACATTGAGCTGCTGCTCTTTCTGATGCAAATTCAGCGTGCAACCCACGGAGCAGCGCTGTACGTCCCTTCTGGGCGAAAAGGTGAACCTGCTGTATCTCTGGGATGAGAAGGGTCGCGCTTTAGATCAAGCTGGAGAGGCTCAAGATTTTTAGCTGCAAAGGTTCAACTGTATTAATAGCTGTCACACATATGAGGGTTTGCCAGAATGAGGAGGCATTACCATGTAGTGTATCTCCACCTGTCTCGCACACGTGGATGCTTTTGCCTGCCTGCTCAAACAGGAGTTTTGCCTGTGCCAAGGTAACTTAGAAGAGCACTTTGAAATTGCAGCCTGTAGCACTGAAATTGTGCTAATAAAAAAAAAAAAATCAACAGAATTTAAAATAGTTACTCTTGGTTAACTACTTTTGTATGAATGAGCTGTGCCATTTTTAAAAGTGTGCTTGACAAAAAGATGGAGGGGTGGCCGCTGTCTGTGGCAGCCTGTGTAGTCAGCCCTTGTTTATCTGCAAAGCTCTTGCTGTTTTCTCAAACCCATGTAGCGTGCGGGCTGCTGTTATGGCATAGCAAAAGGGAAGCTGCCGAAGATAAAAAATTATTTTGACACAGAAAATAAGCTAAAGCAAGTCAAAAGTACAAAAGAGAGCACTCCAAGAAGAGGTCCTGTGTGTAAGCGGTTTGTTGTTCCAGCAGATTCAGCTTGGGCTTTCTCTGTTCCTGTGGGTTATGTCATTGTTTAATTTGGTGTTCCTTCAAAATCAGCCAGCTGTAGCCATATGCAGTGCATTGCCTCTGTTATCTTCTTTGTGAGAGGTACAAAGCGCTTTCTTAACATGTAAAATGTATATGATGGAGATGGGGGGTTGCTATATTTACTAAGAAAGCCCTTTTCTGCCTTCTAATGGACCAACTGCGTGTTCACAGTAGGAATTCACTCAGATCTTTAGCCAATAAAGTAGGAGTTGTTATTGCTGTCTTCCAGCAGTAGCAGCAAAGAAGCAGAGAAAAACAAACCCAACATGTCACTTAAACTCCGTTTGTCCCTTGCATCCAGCATTTCATTTCCCTTGTAGCTTACTACTGATCTAATTTTCCTTGCTTCATCCCAACAAAAAATATACATCAAAACAATATTGGAGGACAGGGAGGATTGAATGCACTTAGATTTATTTTTAAAACACTTTTTAGCAGAAGTGACTTCATTACGTACATTGGAGTCCTTCCACATCTGCTTGATGTGAAAACATCTGGTGCCTATCCATGCGATAGCAGGTATCTTCTGTTAAAGAAGGATGGCTTGAAGCAGACAGACAAACCGTATGATGTGAATTTGCACTCCAGGTATTTTGGAGTATCCTGCCTCATTGACAGTAGGATACTGTGAAGCAGTCAGGATAAAACTAACAGGTTAATAGATATGGACTATGGCCAGGATATCTCTGAATCATGTGATTAAATTCATGCCTGAATTACAGTGGTGTTGAGGCAAACACTTCAGTTAGCCTTTGCTTTACATCCCAGTGAGTCAGGATGGCTAGAGATTTATTTTTTTTTCCTTATTTGAGATCTGAAAATGTAAGTTTCTGGAGTTTATGCAGGGTTTTTGTTTCATTTGCCTTCAATTATTTAGGGATTGGCTTGATTTTTTTGCTACCTACATATGATTTGATCTTTAAGGTCAAATACTGAAAGATAAGCTCATAGACATCAAGTAAGGCAGGAGAATTAAGATAGCTACAGTGGGAAGACTGTTAGAAATGGAAAACTTATGTGAGATGCTCATGCACAGTGATTTTTATTTTTTTTTAAGAATTAGAACATGTTTCAACAATTGGATCTTTTCTTGAAGTTGAATAACATCAGTCTCTCTACCTCGGACATGGGAGCTACAGTTGTGTTTTATGGCTAGTGTTTTTATTAGCTTTCATGTAATTAGCAGAAATTTGAAATATTTAATATTTAGAAATTTCATCCAGGTATTTGTAGGCTTAATTAATAATCTTCCTTGGTGTGTTATATTTTAGTGTGGTGTGATTGACTGGTTTTGAATATAAATATTTCTTTCACAACTTTTTTATGCTGAAAGGTTCCCTGTTTTGCCTGTTGTGGAAGAGGTGCTACGAAGAGTTGCCTAAAGCACTGTGTGTTCAGTGTGACTCTGGATTTGCTCTTCTCAGTATTACATCTGTTAGCCGGCACATAGCCCTGCAGTTTATCCCTGACCCTGCCCTGCACTGGTCTGCCTCCCTGACAAACTGGAAAGATGCATCAAACTGGATGAGGCAGGAATCTGTCCTAGGTCCAATTTTAATCAATATTTTCATTAAGGACTTGAAGGATGGAATAAGGTTTGATGCTTATTAAATTGTGGTCCATATCAGGCTCTGATAGGGTTGAGAGTGCTTGGTGGGTTAAGGGGACGGGAAGGAGGACAAGACAGGAGGAGAGCTCAAATGGCCTTGAAAGAAAAAGTTTGATCAAGGCAAGCAAAGTACAAAATTTCAACCAGTCCTTCTCAGACCTGCTTTTTTCTTTTATAATTTTTTTTTAAACCATGTGGTAGTTCTGCATGGTAGTTCTGGGAGGTATAGTAGACGACAAAAACCAAGAGTCAAGTTACTCTGTAGATAAAGAGAAGAAGAAACCTGAAAGCGAGCTCTGTAAATGCGTATATGTCCCTCCTTAGCTGGTGCTGCTAGGGCCTGGGCTGGAGTGCCGTGGCCAGGGCTGCTACTGCGTCTTCGGAAGGATGCAGATCAACTTAGAAAACATTCCAGAAGACAGCAGTTAAGTGGTCTGGTAAATACAAGTGTGGAAGAAATGAGCTTGCTTCATTTAAAGGGAAAAAATGCCTTCAAGTATGTGAAGGGTTGCAACAGAGAAAGTGGTGATGAACTCGCCTGCGGTGGGTGTGCTGAAAGAAGTACTACGTTTAAGGTGCAGCAGGGAAAGTTGAGGAGATAATGTTCCCTGTGATGAGGGGAGTTAGGTACTGTGGTAGATGGCCTAGCCGAGGAAGGTTTGAGATGGCAGCGATTATGGTGCGGGAGGTTATTTATTGATTTTTTATTTTATTTTATTTTTTTTTTTTTAAAAAATGGACTAGGCAGATGTCTCTGAGGAACGGTTCAGGTTTTTTTTTATTTTATTTTTTTAAAAATGGACTAGGCATATGTCTCTGAGGAACGGTTCAGGTATAGATGATGGTGTTTCAGTGTAGGAGGGTGGACTCGATGACCGTGTCACATCCCCTCCGGTCCTGCTTTCTGTGACTCAGCTGCAGCCTGGCATCTGCAGTTTTAGGTTTGTTCTTGTACAAGGAGTTTTTTGATGTATATTTCTAGAATTCTTTGAAATGAAAAAGCCTGTTTGTGTTCTTCTTTGTGCCTTAAGCTTTGACACCGGCAGGCAATTCACAAAGGAGCTGGGCTGTGTTTTGAAGAGTTCATTTTCTTTCAAGTTGTAGGTTGTGCTGTACGTGACTGATAAAAGATCTTTCCTAGCATTAAAGCTGGTCACAGCCCCAATAAACCTGGAACAAATTCTGAGAAAGCATGTCATGTTATGACTGGCATATCTGTGAGCATAGAGCTCTGCTTCAGTTAGACTAAAAATTTGCAAAGTGCTGGTGCTGATGTCATTCCCTTGGAATGGAAGGGCTGTTGAAACAGTAAATACTTTCTGTGGCCAGAACCTAAGTCTCGAGCTGGACCTTTTCCTCTCTGCGAGGGAAAGAATGCAGAACAAACCTAAAATGTGTATTTGCAATGGGAAAATCTTAATTAGTTTAGAGCTTTTAGCCATTTCAAACCATTTACATACACAGCTGCTGTTCATGCAAACATGAAAACTATTCATGGAAACTTCAAACTTACCTTGAAATGACAAGTGTTTTTGGTTTTTTTCCTGTTTTTTAAAGCTGTGCTTGGTGTTCAAAAGTATGGTTGGAAAGGTCTGAAAATTATACTTGTACTGTACGTGCAGAAAGGAACATAGACGCAGGCTAACAGAAGCATATAATAAAAGGCTTTACTTCAGCAGAACTTAACACTGAAACCCTGTTAGCACCAAGCAGCTGCTGGGAAAGTATTTAATTTTTAGGGGCATTTACTCTTGGTTGTATCTGTGGAGTTTTGGTTATGACTCTGAAAAAAAGAGAGATGACAAGAATACAAACTTAGATGTGGTTCAGGTCTTACAGCTGGCTTCTCTGCTACGAAAGGTTGGTCTGAAACACTGGATCCAAGTAACCCACAGCCTGGGAATTAGAACCTAATGCTGTAGCTATCATCTTTCTTAGACACTGAGATCTACAGGATAACTCAGATTTTTGTACTGTCCCTCAGAGAACCCCATTGAGCATTCACAAGGAATTCATCCCCACCCCCAGCTTCCTCCTAGGAGGAAGAGTTTTGCCATGACAGATGTGGGGAACAGATGTTAAGAGGAAAAGTTATAACGGGACAATGACCTGAAGTGTTAGTTGAGCTCTTCCTTGATGTGACTGAACTTCTGTTCCCGATGGCAAAGGAGGAAAGCAGCGTGTGTCCGCTGCCTGTCTCTGCAAGCCCTAGTGTTAATGTCAGGGGGTTGACATGTAGAGCTTTTATGTGTTCGTGTTGGATACTCAGTGTTCAGTTAGCTGAGGAAGAGAGAGGAAGGAACAAAGATTTAAAAGCAAATCAGCTGTCTGTTATTCAAGGACAGCTAGTCCTAAGTAGGTGAATCATGCTTAGCCACCCACCACCTTTCCTGAGCAGTTGTAGGTAATTTTTTCTGAATTTCGGTCTCCTGTTTTACATCAAGGCTTCTCTTTCCACCTTTGCATCTGTGATGTCTAGGAGATGCTCATGCTCCTCATCCCTAAATGCTCCAGTGAGCTAATCTAGAAGAGTCCTCAGCAGCTGATGAGTAACAGTAATAGTGAGCTGGGAAAAATGGCCTTTCACCAATTCTGTATTATCAGCATAGAGCACATAAGATTGTTTGTTTGTTTTCTTCTCTATCATTTTCTATTTCAGAAGGATTTCTGCTCTTTGTTGGCTTGGGAGGAAGATGTTGAGCTTGATAGTTAATGTATTATGAGAGAGGTTGGCGGGTAAGACCAGCTTCCCGACAGGGAGGGATTCAGGACGGTCTAGCTCAGGAGGCTGTGAATAACTATGTTTATTACTGAAAGGAGATCAACCGTCCAGAGAAGCCTGAGAATTCTTAATGGCTCTTGAAATGGGAAGCTAAGTATTTGAAATACTCTAAGAAGGTGACAATTCTGTGAGCTACTTTCTGTCTCCCAAAAAGGTTGGCTTCAGTTTTATTAACAAGTTTTTCCATGGGGCAGTTTTGTGGTGTTACTTTTCTAGCTCTCAGACAGAGGCTGGGCTTGATGACCTCTTCAGAGGCCCCCTTCCAACTTGAGCTATTCACTGATGCTGTTATAGACATCACTTGTGCATATTTATTATTTTCTGTCTTTAATTTTACATTTGCTCTATTTTCACAGGGCATTACCTGTTATTCATGGGATTTTTTTGGTTCGAATTCAGTGCAGGGCTCAAAGGCATACACTGTATGGTGATTTCAAAGCTTGTGATGAAACGGCACTTCTTACTATAGACTTTTCTTTCTTTGCTGTTCTTCAGTGTGTTGTTCATTGTCAAATGACTCATGGCATTAGCAAATCAGCAGCATGGGATACATTGGCTCTATACGCGTGAAGTTGTTGGTGTGTGTGCCGCGTGTGCAAGTGATCACTGGCCCGGTCTCACGTGTGAACACTCATGAGGTTTAGCATAGGGGATATCGGACATAGTTGGTCAGCATATGTGCATCACCTGATAGATCTTATTCTTCAGCAAATGTGATGCAGCTCCCATTCATATATATATTATTCATCAACTTTAAATTAAATTCTTTATTTTTTTGCACTCACATTATCACCTTAGGTCTCTGTATGTCTCATTCTCTCTCTCCCTCTCCTCAAAATCTTTGAATAAGGCTTTTCTTGTTCCACCTCCAGCTTATCTGTATAAACTCTTGGTGACATAAATGTTCACATTGTCCACATCAATGACCATGTGTCCTTAATAATGCCAAGCTTCAGTGTATCTGGTACTCGGAGCCTTCTCCTTGTGAACAAACTACATATTTGAGGAGCTAATATAAAAAATTTCCTTGGTAAAACTCTTCATTGAGAAGTCTGGTTGAAGTGCATTTTTTTTATTATTTGCTGGGTATACCCAACTCCCTTGGGTCTTAAAGTCAGTTCCTGTATTTGGAGCAGTTTGAACCTTCAGCCCTGACCTGCAGGGGTCAGAGGACTTGGTTACTGTACAAAGCGATCATTTTTCACGGGAGAGGGAAGTGAGATTTCATTGGGCTTCAGGGTTTATTTTCCTCTCCTGCTTAGTGCGACAGAGATAGCATCCTTGTTAGAAAGCAGAGAGAGGAAAGAAAATTCAGTCCACATGTTTGGGATTTAAGGTTGAGAATGATTCACGCTTAGCTTCTGGGGGTTGTAATTAGGGGTGACATAATAGCCATAAACTTTCAATAAAATAGTAGCAGCATTTTTGTTACACTCTGTAGCTGCAGAAGCTGCTTCTGATTAGCATCCCTTCGAGATAAGCCTACAGGACCTCCGCGGTTTCCAGATCTGGATCCAGGCTTTTGTGACATAGTCTTACTTCTGTACTGATGCTGAAGGGCACCCTGAGTTCTGAAACACCCCAAACTTCGATGACATTTTCACTTAGATCAGCATCTCAGCCTTTTCCTTAGCCATTTTAGTCCATCTGTGTAGTTTTTAAGTCAGTATTATCTTATGCTGGCTGAATCCTGCCAGTTTATACGCTTTATAATACACTCTAAGGGTTATCTACTATGGAAAAAAACAATCATGCTGTCCTCCTCTTCTCCTGAATTATTACTACTCTGTTCTTTTCCAAGTGGCTGAGATTAAAAGGAATCCAGGAATGCATGGAGCAGGAGAACTGTCATTCCCACTCCACACCAAGGTGCATTCTTGTAGGGAGAGATGGGCATTTACACTGGAGTTCTGCCATCAGCGTTCAGCCAATTCTATTTTTTGGCAGCTGAGCACATGGAATTTTTAAAAAGAAGATCTACTTTTTTTAAAGCAGGTCACAGACAAAAATAAAGACACATTCTTCGGCTACGAGAAGTAGGTCAGGCTTTGGGGGAATCATTTGCGAAAGCTGTTGATCTTTTTAATATTTTTTGCTTCCTATGCCAAATTTGTATGCTTTTTATAAAGAGGGCCTGCACATTTTTCTTTAGGTGTGATGTAGTCTTTTGCTTTGGTGAGCAAACTTTTTACATTAACATTTTTTAAAAAATGGGGGGGGGGGGGGGGAAAACCAAAAAAAA
>NW_009629391.1:27048-30380 GCF_000690535.1 Cariama cristata
GGGGAGGAAACCCAGAAAAAATATGTTCCTAGTTCTCCGTTAGAGAATACTGTAGTGGAAAGTGAGGCCTCTCTGTGCTGCGCTCCAAAAGGAATAAAGCTGCTTTGTGTCACCTCATTACTCTAAGCTGATGTTTTACCTCAAGACTTTTTTGGGGGAGAGGATAGGGGAAAGGCAGATTCCACTGCTCAGATGATTGCCTCCGCAGCACCTTCTGCACTCAATTAATCCATCTAATTTAGGGAAAGTATTTCACACCCCGTCCGGTAATAACGCTGTGTAGCCCCTGCAAGAGCTGTACCAGACCCAAGGCTGGGGGAGGGAGGACAGATTACCGCTGGTAGGCGTCTGAATTAGCCTGCCATGACTTTATTACCTCCATAGTTGAAAGGTGGCTGTTAGAAGAGCTTTGAGCATTACAGGATAACAGTATCTAAGGACAGGTATCTGTAGGGTGGGTGCTGGGGTGTTGGGGCAGGGATGCTCGTCCTCTCTGGTAGCCTAGTGCTCTGGCACGCAGGCAGATAGCCCAGCCGATGGAGTAAGGATGTGTTTGGTTAACAAACCAGGATTAGATTCAGCAGTAATTGAGCTGTAGAAACCCCTGGACTTCTTCCACGGCTGAGCTTTGGAAACAGGATGTTTTTGCTCTGTGAAAGCAAATCCCAATTAATAACATTATTTGTGGAGGACACCTCTACAAATATTCCTAACTTTCTGAATATCTGCGATTACTGGAAGTTTCATTCCCTCCTTTTTCTCTTCTATAATTTTTTTTAATATTAATCCATGTAACTGCATACCTTAAATTCACGAGAGCAAAACAGCTGATGCTTGTGTGCAGGTAATGTCTGTGTCTCTCCTGTTTACAAATTCCTGAAGAATTATTGACATAGCTGACATTTTTGTTTCATTCTGGTAATTTATTTTTCTTCCTATTTCTACATTCTCTATTTTACAGAATTTGATTCAGAAACAAAGAGAGTTCAAGACGTTCTTTCTGGAATGGAGAAACCACAGGTATGTGATCCCAAATTACCACACACACACACAAAATAGCAAACGTGATAAGTAGATTGTGTCACAACATACTGGTGATTTCACAGGGGAGCACCTCTGATTTTTTTTTCTTAGTAGATTCTTGCTGCTGTATGTATCTAACTCATTTTGCTGGGATGTAAATTTGAAGTGAGTTTTGTGCTTGTGGGTATTTCTGGGCTCTGCCCACCGCAGGAATCATCAGTCCTGTTTCTAGAGGACAGCTCCCAGTATTCATACTGTAGTGGGGAACCCAGTGCACTGGTGTGGTTTACATAGCTCCTACCCCCTCCCCCTGGGGTTTAACTTTATTTGTCATGAGCAATTTATGTCTGTAGTCATGATTAAATTAAGCTAATTCTATTATTCAATGGCAATTACTATATGCAGTGTTTGAGCCATAAAAACACGTGAATTGTAATGAAATTGAATCACCATATAAATAACTATAATGCTGAATGTGACCACAGTCAGGTAAGGTTATTAATAAATCTGGTTGTAAGCCCTTTGAATGTGATGTTTTCCTAGTCTGGTGTGTGAAATAAAAACGAGAAGAGTATTGTGGATCTGTATGAACAGTCCAAACAAGCACTGGGAGTAGCAGTCATGAGGCAGGCGGCTGTGCTTTGGGAGTGTTATCTTCTTTGCTCTCTCAAGGGTCAGGCCTTTGTCTGTCCAGCTGGAAAGCTGATGAACAAATAAGCAAATAAAAAAAAATAACAGTTGGAAAGCTCATCTAAAGACTGGGTTCAACAGTAGCTGATAGAAACCGATATAAAGAAATTCTGCAGTGGAGCATGGAGGGGTGACTGTTCCTTGGATGCAGAAGTGGCAGAGCTCAGGGAGTGGCAAGCATGAGTACAGGCTGAGTTTTATTTTTAGACTCTGTTCTCCTGGATGCTTTTGTGCTGAATAAATACAAAAGGTATTTAGTCTTAAATTGCTCAATCAGTAGGTGTTGGATCCTAGTGTCATCGCATCTACGAGAGCAGGTTCAAAGCCAGCCAGAATCTAAACCAGACCTGCAGAGATAAATACCAGGGGGCTACAGCCCCAGTTTCTGTTTGCAAGAAGGAAAGTTGCTTTATTTTATGTAGAAACAAGTGGTGATACTAAGCTGAGGACTTGAGAGAAGAGTTTCTGGGAGATCAGAAGGGAAGAAAGCGCGCTTAGCACAAAGTTAGACTAGTTTATTGTACAGAGCAAGTCAGTATTTTTGTACCAAGGACTACCTGAACATAGTTCATCTGGTAAAATGCCACAGCTAGATGCCTTTTACAAAGATCCAGAGAGCTGACTGAAAAATGTGTTATTATGTACTTCTAGATGTAGAGGCAGAGAAAGAAGCTATTTGAGCAGTTTGCAGGATTCTGAGCTCTGTACAATTAGATTTATGGTAACCAGAACATTTAGAGCAAAGAGAAGCAAAAAACTAAGAATAGATAAAAATAATTTTCCTTGAATCATTTCAAAAATAAGATTTTATTGGAGTTTTTTTGGGAAAAAAAAATCTAAACCATGACAAATGCTAGTTCAATAATAATGACATTTAGTGAGAAGAATTGTCTATTATCCTCTCTCTAACTGACATTTCTGAGTAATTAGACTCATAGGAGTCTCACAAACCATTAATTGCTATGAATGATTATGTGTGTGCGTGGTCAGTATTATCTCTGATAGAAATAGATTATGCATAAATAGTCAACTGGGCTGTATTTCTTGGTGACCCTTACGCATATATGAATGAAAAAATAAAACAATGTATAGAAAAACAATTGTGTATAATTGAATGAGGGAAAGGCTGTGGATGTTGTCTACCTAGACTTTAGTAAAACCTTTGACACCATCTCCCAGAGCATTCTCCCGGAGAAACTGGCTGCTCACGGCTTGGACGTGTGTACTCTTTGCTGGGTAAAAAACTGGCTGGGATGGCTGGGCCCAAAGGGTGATCGTGAATGGCGTTAAATCCGGTTGGCAGTTGGTCACAAGTGGTGTTCCCCAGGGCTTGGTATTGGGGCCGGTTCTCTTTAATATCTTAATCAATGGTCTGGACGAGGGGATTGAGTGCACCCTCAGTCAGTTCACAGGTAACACCGAGTTGGGCAGGAGTGTTGATCTGCTTGAGGGCAGGAAGGTTCTACAGAGGGATCTGGACAGGTGGGATTGATGGGCCGAGACCAACTGTATGACGTTCAGCAAGGCCAAATGCCAGATCCTGCACTTCGGTCACAACAGCCCCATGCAACGCTACAGGCTTGGGGACGAGGGACTGGAAAGCTGCCCGGCTGAAAAGG
>NW_009629391.1:30524-31628 GCF_000690535.1 Cariama cristata
GAGTGCTGTGTTCAGTTCTGGGCCCCTCACGACAAGAAAGACCTTGAGGTGCTGGAGCGAGTCCAGAGAAGGGCAATGAAGGTGGTGACGGGTCTGGAGCACAAGTGTGATGGGGAGCGGCTGAGGGAGCTGGGGGTGTTTGGTCTGGAGGAGAGGAGGCTGAGGGGAGACCTGATCGCTCTACAATGACCTGAAAGGAGGGTGTAGTGAGGTGGGGGCTGGTCTCTTCTCCCAAGTAACAAGCAATAGGACAAGAGGAAATGACCTCAAGTTGTGCTGGGTAGGTTTAGACTGGATATTAGGAGGAATATCGTCACCGAAAGGGTTGTCAAGCACTGGAAGAGGCTGTCCAGGGAAGTGATTGAGTCAACATCTCTGGAGGTATGTAAAAGACGTGTAGGTGTGGTGCTTAGGGCCATGGCTTAGTGGTGGACTTGGCCGTGCTAGGTCAATGGTTGGACGTGATGATTTTAAAGGTTCTTTTCAACCTAAACTATTCTATGATTCTATGATAAAGAAATGACACAATTAAAAGGGCACAGAGCAGTAAGTCAGTGGCAACTGGAGTGATGCTGTGTCTGCAGCTCATGGCTTTGATGTGTCCAAGCGAGCAGCTCTCTCCACCGTCAGCGGCGGGGAAGGCATCTGAAGGGATCAGCCCTCTGAGCAACTCTTGCAGGAGACTACGCAGCTGTGGTGTCACTTGGAGGTGTCTTTAGTCTAGCTTCTCCAGGTCCCTATATGTGACAAAGTCTCACCTTTCCAAGTACAAAATATACACACCTTTTAAATTACTAATTTATAAAAAGCCTGTTTTCGACAATAGATGTTGTTACTTGCTTGAGAGCCATCCAACCAAGCTGTAAATTTAATCCTAGTTTTATCCCTTTGAAAGCAAAAATTTTAAAAGAAACCTTTGGGTTTTTTTTTCCCCCATGTTTCTATTTAAACTGAAATATATTTTTAATTCTCATTATTGTAGACAAAGTAAGCATTCTCTAAAGCAAATACCTCGGTGAGGGAAGGGGAAACTTGATTCTGGATTTCCGAAGTGGTGGGGGGCAGCGTTGCTGCATCTGACGGCGCGGCTGCCCCGCGGGGTTG
>NW_009629391.1:31659-65861 GCF_000690535.1 Cariama cristata
AGCACCTCCCACGGGGAAACACCGCAGGTCCGTGGAGTTGGAGCTCAAACATTAGTTTGACTTTCCAAAAGGCAGCGTACTCCCGCTGACTTGCTTTGCAGCGAAACTCATATTTAATCATCAGGATTTTTGCCTAAAAATTGCAGGATTAGAGCCATAGTTTAAAAGCAAAATTTCAACCCGGTAATAACTGTGAATTCATTTGACCCCCGAGGCTTTCAAACATTGCCCTCGAGGGAGTAAATGAATGTTGCTTGCGGTGTAGTTCTCACACATACAATAAAACCCTGAACCACACGATGCCTGTGAATGCTAACCCGGAATTTGAAAGATAATGAAAGTTGTACAGAAACATTGTTCATTACCTGAAAGACGGGAAGGACCGATATTCATCAGTCTTGTAACCTTATTAAAGTAGCGCAGGAGCTGGGATTCTTTCCCAGGGGCTTTTATAAAATAATTATTTACACCACTGAGTTTTGATAGCGTAGAAAGCAGGCATTTACTGTGTAAACTGAGAAGTTTTCAGAAACTAATTAACTGTGCTTTTCACCAGACACAGAAAACTCCTTGTGGGAGAATCTTTTGTTAGGTCTCAGCTGAAAGGCCAAGCCAGTCCTGTTCAAAGCAAGCACAGCAGTTTTGGGGACAGATGAGACAGGCTGGGGTAACTAGAAAGCAGCACAAAGGTTTACCTGCTCAGCCTATGAAGAGGTGCTCTGGCTGCTTATGTCTTGGTCAGATGGAATTAGGGCACCATTAATGAACAATCAACTGGCTTTTTACTTACTGCTAAGTGTTGATGTCTGCAAGTTCAATAGAGACATTAAGCCCACCACCATGGTGTTAGCTGTGCTGTTCCTTACAGCACGGAAAGGGCTGGTCCAGATCTCTTCAGCTGCTCAGTATCTTTTGCAAGGTGCTTGTTTTCCCAGGTGTAAGCGAGAAAAGTTGGAGTTAAAGCTACTGAACTGGTTTGCGAGTGCCTGCTTGTTATTCTCAGCGTATTATAACCCCATTTATTTAACTTGCCCTTTTTCACAACAAAGCTAGCGCTTCCTGCTTCAGGTGGGAGTTCCTTGGTAAAGTTAGGTGGTGGCTTTGACCGTTAAATCAGATACTGAAGAGATATGCCTTTGACTGCTGACCATGATACGATATCGAGCCTGTTAGTTGGTGAGCAGCAGATAGGTTTATCTCTAGCCATGCAAATAAATCCGTTCCCAGTGCTCGTGCTGACGTGCACAGTACTGTTCTGCTTTCTATACCCAGGGAGTGTATAGATTTGCCTTTTCTGACTTTGATGCAGACAGTGACCCTTCACTTGCTTTACTACACTTGCTGTGTGTCCTCAGTGCAGCTAAGAATTGTATTTAATGATTTCTGGTGTTTATTTTTAAACCTCCACCAGCAGTTACTGTGTACATAACACCAGTGAAGCAGGCCAGCAGCCACCCTGAACGCTGTATCAGTAAGAAGTTAATGGTGTCGCTGGAGCAGCTTAGCGACTGGGTTTGGACTTTTATCCTCTCCATGGAAATGTCTGCACGCTGACTTCAGAATAATAGTCTAACCATTTCTAGCAGTTAGTCCGTAAGATACGTTCTCTTATTTTAGAAACTATAAAAGTCCTAACTCTTTACAGATTGCTGAAGTTCATGAAAGGCCAGAGTTTTTGCCTTACGCAGAATATATACGTGTGTCCTTGTGAGTAGTCACAGAGAAAAACATTTCGATAGAACATTGGCAGCATATCGTGCCTCCAGCTCCAAGTCTGTCTGAATTTATGAAAAACAATTATGCAAGCATATTTCCATAATAAAAGAAACTGCATGTTGATGGGCTGAGCTGGCATAGTAGTAATGTACGTTAAAAAAAAACCCCTCAGTTTGGATCTTACTATCCAGTTTTCTGATCAAAATATTGTTTAAAATACAGACTTTTAGCTCTTGATGTCTTTGTCACAATTTCATTCACATACATGTGTATATATATCTCTCTCAAAAATTTAACTTATCTGTCTTAGTTGAATCATTCAAGATTCTTATAAGCTATCTCATCCAGTATCAGTGTTCACTGGTCCAAGTATTTGAAGCAAACATTGATTTCATAGGGTCAGAAAAATGTGGCTAGAGCAAGAAATCCCATGAAAATTCATACAAGAATTTGTATGTTCGTATTTTTTTACCAAAAAAAACGTTGATATTACTTAAAACTTCTTGCCTTAGAACTTGTTTTTCACATTAGGTTGAACAGAGGTATTCTTTCTGGCAAGACTTAAGTGTGCTGCTATAAATTAAAACCTTTAACTTTTGAGAGCACAGTGTTTAAGCTAAGATGAGACATTTTGTGGTGTCACCTACTTGTCAGTCTGTTAAAAACACATTTACTACTTGCTCAGAAAGAATCTGCTTGATATACGAGTATCACACACAGCAGTTACAGTCTTCAGCTGGAAGCAATGTATTTTGACATGAGAAGTTAGAATATTCTCCTTTATATAAAGATATTCAGAAGCTGGATTTGTAAACAAGCTGTTCCCTGAAAGCTGATTGCTAATATTTCATGACCAATTCATTTATGGGTAAGGTGTTTCAATTGTCTCGAGAAAAGTGTAGGAAATGCGTAACAAAGCACCTGCATCATTCATCTTACACCTTCTGAAATAACAATGTTTGGCTCTTGTGGGGTGGAAAAATCTGTTAAAAGGATAGAACCAGGGAAATTTGATGCGTAGGAGAAATGAATGAAGAATATAAAACCTCATGCTTTGATTCCTCCTCATGGAGGCTAGCTAAAAAAAAAAAAATCTTTACGTTTTCACTACAATTAAGAAAGAAAAACATAGTCATTTTCATTACAAAAAGTAGAGAGCTTGTGTCAAAGAGTTTGAGGCTATGGAGACTTTGAGGCTTCCCTCAGCTTTTTTCAGAAGGCATGAATAAAAATGTTGTGCTGTCTTTCCAAAATAGCCAGTGCTACTATTGCTTTTTATTTCTTTTTCCTTTGAGACTGGGGGGAGGGCTTTTTTTTTTTTCTTCTTTCTTGGCTTGATAACAGAAGGCTGTTCTCTGGGAAGCTGCTGCTCGGTACGTGCAGCTGATGAACCATGCCTCCAGCACTGTGCCAGCGGGCTCTCCTGGTGAGGAGGGCGATGCTAGGTCTGTAAGCTCGCTCAGTCTACAGTTATACGGACCTGTGTTTCCAGAAGAGTACGGCTGCACTGGTGGGGTGATAAAGTGGTTTTTGTGCAGGGGTTTGAGGTATTTTTACCATGTTTTATTAAAAGAGAATCCTCACCCAACTGCCATGGAGGTGTTGCACCCAGAGGTGACTACAGATCATACATGCAGTCATTCTCTCAGGGCACGAAATGATTGATCTGCAATGTAGTTTTTAATTGACAAGTTGGACTTCTATTATGATTTTCCCTTATGCTTTTGAGTCAGCATAACTTTGCAAATTGAATTTTTTTTTTTTTACTTATTTGTAGTTGAATTATTGTAGTTTCAAATTACAAGAAGGAACGGTATGACTGAAAAAAGCCATCAGAGTTTTATTAGAGGATCTCCCTAACAAAAACTTCAGAAAAATAATTGCCTACAAAGCAATCTATAGGGTAAAATCTTTGTTCCACTTAGTTCCACTTCCCTTTTGGTAATGGCCTCAGCAACAGGTACCTCCAACACAGTGCAAGGCATCCTTTGCTGGATGCTCAGACAATGACGAGCCGGTTCACTGCAGGGGGACATCTCTCTGTATTCCTCATCTGTTAGAGATTAGTTTATGCCATGAATCTGTATTTTTTTGATGGTGGTGTTGATGATCATTTCTGACCCTTTACTTTTCACCTGTAGCTCTGAAATTTCCTTTTTACAAGAAGTTGATTGTGAAGATGCAAGCAAAAAGCAAATGCTTAGAGGATACTGTTTTTCTTGGAATTCAGAGTAACTGATGTTTCTTTTATAGGTTACAAATATTCAAGCAAGAACAGTTTTACTCTCCTGGTCACCTCCCACTGGCCTTCTAAACGCAGATAGACACAACAATGGTTTGCCTTACACCTGTACCTACGAGGTTGCCTTATCGGATAAAGGGAGGGATGGAAAATACAAGATAATTTACAGGTAACAGCATTATTTTTACACTTACACTTTCACTAAGAATAAGTTCTCAGAGCTTGTCAGAGTGTATTTTGGCATACCTATCAGTCGCAGAAAAAAGGCACATTTGAACACCCTGTAATTGCTCCCTCGCTGTCCCCCTTGCTGGAGGAGCTTGCAGGGAGCTGGTTGAGTGCATGTCACAAGGTCCCTAATTGCCTTCCCATCCCACCTCCCCGGCACGTGGCAGATCTTGCATGTGATGCTGTCTTTCCCATTGCCAATGAAAAGGTTACTTTTTCTCTTCTGCTAAATGTCAAAACCTTTTGTGTACACCGTGCAGGCAGGATAGCTGCCTTCCTAATGGGCTAAATTTGTGTGGACTTGCAAAATTAAGAACAGTAAAGCATGCTTTTTGAGCTAACGAGCAAATGTTTGAGGGCTTTACTGCTTTGTGGCGTCTTAGATGAGCAGAGGAGGGAGCACGCCTGTAATAGGCTATATAGGCTCCCTAAAAACTTGAATATTTGGCTGTCAGCAGTCTGCAGTAAAAATTCTGAGGGATTTCTCAGTCTCTCCTTCCAGTGATCCTCTGAGCTCATTCTGTGATCAAGTACATACAGTGTTATGCCTTTCTTTTTCCCCACTAATGACGTCTGGGAAAGAAAATTTTGAGATGTGACCTTGGCTATTGTGAAATAGCTAATCCTTCCCAAATCTCATTAAATAAAGTCCAGGTGATACAGCATTTATGGAATTACCTTTTGAGACCAAACCATCTCCTTTCTTAAGATGTCCTGTGAACTAGGGTATTCCTCTTGGTATGCTACAGGCAGGTCTGCGTGGACTATCTTGGGTAATATAAGACCACCATATTAACCAGGGAAATGCTACCTGATTTTTTTTTTTTTTCCTGTTTTTTACACTAGCTGTTTGTGAGCCAGTGTGAGCATTTGTATAGCTTAATATGTGCTGCTGAGCTCTTAAAATGGGAAGGACGCTTTCTAGTACTTCTTGTGCTTGCTGGTGTGATGGCTGCACATTTTCTCCTGGTTATGAGATGTTGTGCATCTGTTTTAAAGCTGCTACTTTAAAGCTGTCTCATGCTGCTGGCCAGAGTACAGCCATTAGCATAATGTGATATGCTCCATCACGAGCAGCAGTAATCATTATTACTATAGGCAAAAGAAAGTCTGCAATATGTTGAATGCATTGTCTTTGCAAGGAGGTGCACTCAGAGGGGAAAAAAGCTGAATTTGCAGAGCATTCGATTATATGAAAAAAAGAAGTTTTTTTGGTGGATTTCTGGCAACCCAGCAGGCACGTGCTTTCTGACTGATTTTGTTCTCTTGACTTTGAGACATCTCCCTGTATTTGTCCAGCTAGGTATGAAATATTTCTTTCTGTTAAATTGAGAATTTTCTTGTTTCCCATATTTTAATAAAATCATGAATAAGCAGGCACTTACATGAGATGGCTATTACTTATTAAGCATTGACCTGTACTTTAATATTCACAGAATTGGCAACACAGGACTGAGCTTAGTGTTCATTTACCAGCAAACAAGCCAAAAGGAAAAAGAATAGCCCTAGCTATGTTGGCTACATTTGAAATTAATATATTATATGCTATTTTTTTCCTAAAATGTCTGAAACTATGTGCTTTTACTTTTCTTGGTATTGAAAGAGACCTGGGTCCAGCTGTTGGGCATTGATTAAACATCTCCTTGCCATGGTCCTCACAGAGAGTGTGATTCTGGAAGAGAAAGCAAATAAGTGAAACAGTGGTGCAAGAAACTATACTTTTCCCAAAGTATTTTGAGATAGTGAATGTGCAGAAAGTACAAAAGTAATATATCGATTCTGCTCTTTTCAACTCTGGGAGGGTTGAAAAACATAATGAGCTTTATGCAAATATCAACAAAATGTAAGGATAGCATTCAAATAAACCCATATAGCCAATTTACTGTATAAATTGAGATAATAACTACTTTTCTTCTGTGTATACAGAGCTTTATAAAGTTTTCAAGAAACATGAACTGTGTCAACAAATTGTTGGTATATTGTTTACTACCATTTTCTGTGGCGGGACTTTTTTTTTCCTGCTTTCAAATGATACTATAAGGGAGTTGCTAGTCACTGGAAAATCAGTAGCTGTGCTAAGTGTGATACTGCTTTTCATAATTTATTGATTTGTTGGGTTTGGGCTTTTTTTTCTGCAGTGGAGAAGAATTAGAATATAACCTGAAAGACCTTAGGCCAGCAACAGATTATCATGTCAGGTGAGTTAGTGTGACTATGAATGTCACTTAAATATAAACTCTTCAATTGTATGAGAATAAATGTGAAAGTTTTTTATCTAACTATACCATTCAAGAATTTCATCGTCACCTCTGTAGGTCTTTTTTCAGTGGCTTCTAAATATCTTCTGATAGATTTTATCTTGGACTTTAAGTCACGAGAGTGCTTTTTAAACAATACATTTTCTTGTCATACATATTGTTGTCATTGCTATAGTAAAAGGAAAAAAAGACATCTATATATCTATATTTCTGTCTGTATGAATAACAGGCCTGGAAGTGCTTGTGTATGAAAGTGGGATACTTCAAGCTTCTTAAAAATTTGACTCGAACAACTGGCGTTTCTTCAGTTATTGTAACATCATTGTGCTAGCACTGAAAGTACTCCAGCATAGTTTCTTCATAAATACTCCTTGCTTTGTGAAGTAAATCTGCTGATTACAGATCCATCTGACCATAGTAATTTCAGCATTTATTTTTAAAAAAACAGATCCACACTGGCCTGTCTTGATATTTTCAGAGCATATTTCTGTTTGATTCTAAAAATATGTTTTACACATTTATTAACTATTAACACATTCTCAGTTTTGCTCCCTGATGTTTTTAACACTGTCTGTTATCTACTCATGTTGCCTTTTTTTTTTTAAAGATTTTGCTTATGAACCAAGACTTCAAATTCACATCCTGTTCACTTGTGCTCAATATAATTTTAAAAAAAAATCCTTTCACTCCTGTGTATTGTTTCCTTCTGTTTTTCCAGACAAGGGCTAGGTTTGGCATGCTTTTTCACATCAAGGCTGCTGTTTGTAAAACTTGAAAGAACGAACACTTTGCTTTTGAGCTCTAAAAAAGACCCAGCGCCAAAATGTGTCTGTCTTGCTCTGATACTATAGCTTCTTTTTTTTTTTTTAAGGATACTTTCTAGTGGAGCCCTAAAATGAACTTTTCAAGTAGAAGCACAAGACCAAAAGTAACTTCTTGTAAATACGTAAAAGATGCAGGCTCGCAGGTCAGGCAGTAGTCCCAGCCCTAGTAGCAAGGAGGAGAAAGCTGTAAAACACTGCTGAGCTTCCTGCTGTAAGCATTTGAGCATCACTTTTAAAGCCAACTTCAAACAGCCCAGTGGTCACCATGCACAGCGTGGGTTTGAGGTCTCGTGTGATTTTTAGGGACCTTGTGAGTATTTACCCCGTGTCCTGGCTGACTCTTTTCTCACTACCTACAGCTCCCTCAACCTTCCTGCAGGTTTACCAAATTATAAATCGTTTAGGAACAGTTAGCAATAACTTCTCTTTAAAAAGAAGTGACGGCTAAATATAAAAGTCAGACTTAAAAAGCAGCAGCACGTGTTTGTGGTGGAGGGAACGGACATTGAAAAGGCTGGCTGTTTGCTTTCCATGACAATTTTTTTCTTCACTGAAAGTGCATTGTGTATTAACAACTGTGAAGAAATAAATCTGTTAAGAAATTTTGGGGGCCAATAGTCAGTCAGCAGATCACCTCGGGTCTCCTTAACCTTGGCAGCATCTCTCAGGACTTGATCTCCACATAGACAAGCTGCGTGCACTTGCTCCTGCCCTGCTGGGCCCTGAGCACCCAGGACAACCTGGTTCACTCTGAACCTACTGCCTGCATTTCTTCGAGTAGTAGTATTTTGGTACCTTCAGAGATGCCTGTGCTCAGTGTTTCAATGACTTGCAGAAGATGCTCGTTAAGCTCATTTTCGCATGGTTGTATTCCCCGATGGTATGTGTTTGATGCTCAGCTCTGCTGATTTCCGGCACACATACATACCACTTGCCGGATGCAGACTCAATTAATTAATTGCATTTGTTTTCACTCCTGACTGCTAACAGGTGATGGGTACTGCAGCACTATAGCAGTTCTTATGAACCTTTTCCGAAAGGTTTGATTCGATGTAGGTGGCCATTGTACATAAACTACTCTTATCTACTGAAAACAAATTTAGAAATTGCCCTTTCTTAAACTCCTCATTCAAGTACACAATAGCTACAGCCAGCTCAGAGGTCATCGTCTGGTCATGGTTTGAACATTTTTTTGAGTAGAAGACTTCCAATTTGCACTTCCCTTTGGCTGCATGGAAAATATGAAGGGGAAAAAATAACATCGTTAATTTTTCGGAAAAAAAACGCCTCGTGAGGAAGTGCTCAACTATATTGTATGTGCTTTCCCACATTATTTGGTATTGTATATCCCCCTCTGTGCTGATATATAAAGGATTTGCCAGTTATCAAATTTGCTTTGAAGATTTTTAATTTATTAGAGCAATGTTCCTGAGCTGTGTTAGTTCTAATTCATGGAGGCCCACTAAGTATTGACAACTGAGCTATGTAAGAGAAGCTTGTACCCATGGAAGGAGACCAGCAGGTACCACCACACAACATGGTACATGTGAATCAAGTGTAAACCAGGCATTAAAGTTCACATCTTTTTCTCATGACTTCATACTTTGTTGTATTGCGAAGAGGATTTTAGCACAGTGTGTGCAAGTCTGGCGATAGGCAAGGAAATAGCGGTGGAAAGAACAGATGAGGATGATAACTCAGTGGTCTATGGGAGTATTTGCACAAAACACTGTAATATTACTCTTCTGCTGTGAAGTTCTTTGCATTCTTGTATCAAGTGAAGTAGAATATGATAGCCACTGGTCTGTGAGATATCTGTCATTAGTGGACGGTATCATGGATGCTTTGGTAGTCAAATACTGTGGCTGAGGCAGTGCCGTCTCATCTTTTAACAGTCAGCAAATTTATAACCCTTTTGAATATTGTTTGCAGGGTATATGCAATGTACAACTCAGTAAAGGGATCCTGCTCAGAGCCAGTGAGCTTCACCACTCACAGCTCAGCACCAGAGTGTCCCTTCCCACCCAAACCCTCGCACAGGACCAAAAGCTCCTTAACCTTACAATGGAAGGTAGGTAATGCTTGGATTGGGCAAGAAAGCAGTGAAAAATACAGTTTACTGACAGTGAGCATAACTGTTGAAAATAGTTGAAAGCTGAGACAGTCATTTTTCAGTAAGGGACTTGAACCGGCTGTACTCTGACAAATCCCTCCCCGTGCACTGACTTGACTTTTAAAATGTATGTGTTTCATTATGTCCAACTTCTTCTCGGTATTCGTTAAGAGGTTGCCAAGCTATGTGCAAACCCCAAGCTTTGGTTTCACTTTAAACTGTAGTCATTTGCCTGGGGGGAAGTAGTTTTCTCTTATTCCCAAAATCACTTTTTGTTTATTTTTGCTCATAGGCACCCATTGATAATGGTTCAAAAATCACCAGCTACCTTCTGGAGTGGGATGAGGTAAGTAGTAACTAGTTGAAATAAATACATAAATAAATGGCAGTCAGACTTTACAAGGATTTGCTGAGTAAAGAAAAATAATTAAATACAGGAGAAAGTAGAAGTAGGAAAATGAAATCCTGATGGCATTGGGTAAAGAGTTGGAAAGGTGAAAGGGGCAGTGGGGGGAAAACTTTTCATTCGGTGTATTTTACGCAGAGACAATGTTCTGCTTCTGTACGCTTGAAATCTAACTTTTCATCGCTCATTTGGTGTACTTTATTTGTTAATTAGCATTACTTATTATTTAATTATTTGTGGTATATCTTAAGAGTTCTGTTCATGATCTCTTTCTTCTGGATGCTGTCTGAGCACAGAATAAAACACTGTTCCTGCCCCAGAGGAGAAGAGCCATGATCTTGCAGCCTGTTCTACAGAGAATGTATTCAGGGTCAAAATAATGGTGTCCTTTACATAGTGGCAATTAGTCCCCTTCCAGACACAAAAGGAAATAAGTTCTGTGTCCCAAATACCTTACATTGTTAGTGAGCAGCATGCTGTTGGGGAGAGTGCCAAAAGCAAGAGATGGGGAGTATTTGCTGGAGGTGGGTTCTGGTTGTGAGTCCTCCCTCCGTCCCCTAATTCCTTTCTGCCTCCTTTCCATTGTGCAAGCCATATTTCTGCAGAAAGTGTGAGTCAGTGAATATCATCTTTGAAGGAAAAAATATGTACTGGGTGACAGAAAAGGCTTGGGCAACATGTAAAGAAAAAAACAAGTGATGAGTCAGGAAATGAAGACTGTGAAGGAGTGTTTAGTTCTACAGTCTGAGCAACATCTCTTCAGGTTTTTAGTAGTCTAAAAATAATATTCTAAAGGGAGTATTCTGTTATGAATAGTTTTCCATCATTTCACTAGTAACGTGTTTCCAGATCATTGGGCTACATGTTGGACATTTGGAACGACTCACTGTGCAAACATTTATTGTATGCAGTATCACAGCAAGCGGGGTCTACATGATGAGAAGCCCACTGAACTGAACTAAAATTAAACAATAATTTCAGAATGGCTTGCTGTCCCTCTCTGCATAATGGAAGGGGAAAGGTCACCAGTGAAGAAGAAAAAAGTCTGGGAAAGGTGATTAAAAAGACCTTTCTCCAAAAGGATGGGCCAGGATGGTCCCATTACACCTTCTGTGACGCTTGGACTGTGCAGTTATGATGTCTTGCAAGGCTTCCAGTAACTTGGAGCCGTGGGAACATAACAGCACCGAGCAGTGAAGCAGTGGAAACGTGAATGATTCCAGCCTGGGAAGCAACAGAAGGTCTTGTCAGAAGACAGACCAACAACAGACCGCTAATACAGTGCAAATACTGTTGTTAATTTTGTCCACATGAAGCCTAGTCATAATTTTGAATATATGTAAAGGATTTCTAAAATGCTTTTGTCCTTTAAAACCTTTAATACTGCATATATGCCTAGAGTTTTGTCTTCAGAAAGAATTGCTATGATGTCTGTTTTTCATAGAGCAAAAGTAGTTTGGTTTAGGCTAGCTCGTGTACAATGGGGAGGAAGGAAGGCATCCTGATTCCTTCAGTCTCTCTGTTTTAATTACCTTGTTTTCTCAGTAACAATCCTGAAATCTGAGATCCCAGTGGATAGCTAGCCAGCAAAGATGAAAGAATAATAGCCCTGCACAAATTAATTTGGTACATCTCCAATGGTTTGACAAGAAGACTGATTGAAATGTGGTAGTCTGGTTGTGGGACAGTTAATGCTACTGGTGAGGCTTCTCTGAAAATTTTTTTCCTCTAATATGAGATAGAAATGAAATTTTGAGTTACTGAATTAAAACTTGCTATTAAGGCTTATTAAAGAAAAAGTCTGAAGATGCAGGCTGGCTGTGCCTGCATCTGCAGGAGCCTCATCTCCCTGCGACAGCGAGCTCGGCAAGCTGTTCCACTCACTTTTTCATGTGCCATTGCAAGTTGTGCATCCAATGTAGGATGCAGTTAGCTACCAGAGTTATGGCACCCAAGTACAAAAGAGAATTCACTTGCAATGCCCTGTACCCTTGCACTTGGTTGTGTAAACTCCACGTAAGCAAAAGCACTAACTTTGTTACGATGCCACACTGTGTCCTGGTGAAATCAAGAAATAATACATCAGGGAAGAGGAGAACGCCTGCCAGGCAACAGTGAATGCTCTGCCAGATCTCAGCTAGAGCAACATTCATTAGCTACAGGGCACAGAATAAAATACAAACACGGGAAAATCAGCGATCAGAAGGAAATTAAATTGTGGCTGCAAAGCAGAGAGGGCTTTGCATGAGTGGAGAATAAGAAATCTATCTGATGATAAAGTTAGAAAAACACTCTAAAATGGCAGTCTGCCTTGAGAAGTTGAGTCCCTTCCTAGGGAAGGATAGCGTGTGAGCGAGCGGTGGAAAGCCCTCGCAACACAGAAGCCAGATGCAGATCCTGGAAACTTGTTGTGCAAAGGCTGCAGCCTCAGACTGTAGAAACAAAACTGGCATCAGGCAGGGGAGACGTGAGGAGTGGTGGAGGTGGGCAGGCGGGCACGTCCGGCTGTATCCCCGGCACACTGGCATGTTCCCCCAGCTTGAGCACTGCTACTCGCTCCCACCAAGGAAGGGGCTCCAGCAGCCCCTTCGTGCTCCTCCATGGTGGATAACAGGTTGTCTCTCTCTGGGGCAGTTCAGATCTTGGAGCATGTCAGATGCTCTACAGTATCTCAACTAGTTCCTCCTGTTTTTACAGGGCAGAGGCATCGTTTATAGCATCTAAAATGCAGCCAGAAGTGTAGGTGGCATCACTTGTGTATGGAAAAACTAAATCGTTGCTGTAAAATGACGGCAGAAGTGGTATGTTTTACAGCCCTAGGATTAGGTGAAGTTGTAAGTTGTAGCAAGAGGACAGCATCTCACTCCTTGTGGCTGCAGCTGGGGAGTCCCGCAGGGCTGAGGTGCTGCTGTGCCGGCTGGGTGCCGGGGGGTCTGCCTGGGGCCCTGGGTGCAGCACTCCTTGGTGAGCCCCATGCCACCGCACCTACCCACCGCAGGTTCCCCACTTCTCTGGAAGGTCACTCAAGGGACTGGAGAAAGGTGTTTGAGTCAGGTTGGTGGTTTGGGTTTTTTTAATTTTGCTCGTAGACACAGTACTGTTCTCATTCCTTGGTTTAGCTGTCTTTTCTCCTATATACCTTAAAAACCTCTTGCCTCATTAGATGAGCTTTAGATGAAACACATATGAGTTGCCTTTGTTTCTTCATTGGAATTAGGTGTGTTGTATTCTGACTGACTTTGATGAAGCGAAGGTTGTACTGCTTAATATGTCACTGTGCCAGTCCTACCCTGCTGCTGCCGCTTCAGTTTAGTTCTGAGTTTTGGGGTTTTTCCTGACCTGAAGACTCTGGAAAATAGACTAGTCAATAGACAAAGCTGTTCCTGCTATTCCACCTTTTTCCTTCCTGATTCGGATTAAATGGTTTGTAATGTGACTGGCGTTACATGTTAGAAAACACAAATACTTTCTTTCTCATCACTGACGTAGGTCTTTGAATTATAGTTGTAATGCCTTGCTAATAAACTCTTTTAGCTTAAAATGCCTGGAGAACTATGGGGGGCGATAGTCATTCTTTGACAGCAGAGTAAAAGATAGTTCAGCCAACTGTCACTCAGTTACGTTGGATGTATGCTAGCAAAGTTTCCATTGACTTCAAAGGAGTTAGGATCAGCCCCTCTTCTCAGGTATTTTGAAATTCAGTAGAATCTGAATATGCCTGCACCTCAGGTGCTGAGATTGGCAATAGTACTCTGGCACTAAAATCAGTTAAAATGAGTAATTAAGGAAAACTCCACCTTCTGGCTCTTTTTCTACGAACTTTACAAACCTCAACTAGTCAATTGATGACTTTGTGCCAGGATTGATTATTTAGGTTAAGCAAAAGGCTAATCGGAAAAAAATAGCGTTAAAAATATACCAAACAGAAAACATCACTGTAAAGGAGGTGATGCTTTTTCCTGATGCCAGCGTTCATCAAAATCAGTAAACTGTAACTGCATTGAAAAATGCCACTGGCACTGCTGTAAGAACCAGGCCTTTGTTGCTAATTAGATGTGAAATGCTCATTCTGTGGTTAAGTGGTAGTAAATAAATGTTTCTCTTGTGCATATGGATAGCGAGAGTTTCCTATTCATTCTCTATGGGAAAGTGGAGGACTGTTCCTGAGCCAGAAACAAGGACATCCCTCTCATGCAGTGTGTGTTGCTGTTTTGTACATAACTCAAAAGCAGCTTTAATTCTCATCCGATACACATCTCATTTTAATTTGCTTAAGAGAGTGACCAATACAATACCACACTACTTCACGATTTGGTGATGGATAGTTAACAATTAAGTTTATATATAGATAAATGGAGATAAGTATAAGAGCTTGTACAATAAATGCTTTGCAGAGATATTAGAGTGTGTTATAGTAATTGTTGACTGTTTGCTCCGCAACTTCATGTCAGATTGAATACCAGTCTGTTGCTTTTTATTGCCAATACCAACCAAACACAGACATTAATGCTGGCATGGCCTGCAGCAGATTGCCATCTTGCCTCCTGGTTGCAGATCTGACACTGGCAGCTTTTATTCAGATTTTTGCAGTGAGGTCTTGTGAAGAACCGTGCTCTCTTTCTGTATCCACTGTACCTGCAGTGGCCCATTCCTCCTTTCATGTTTATTTACTGTGTCTGCTGCAGGGAATGCGGTCAACAAAACCCATTTAAAATCTCAAAACTTCTGTCTCGATAAACACAGTCTCCAAGAGAAACTTAAGCACCCTGTTTTAAGTGAGTGTGTAGCTTCAAATATAGCTGAAATAGCAGGCAAAACTCTTAAAAATTGTATTGTGCAAATTCTAATGGATTTGTGGAGCTGAATTGTTCTTGTTTCCTCAGACAGGCCCTGATGATCATCACAGTGGGGGTTGTCCTTGTGAAGAATAGGGAACGCAGACCAGAGAAAGCAGGACTAGCGAAGAAGTCAGACAGTGCTCTCCCTCTGAAATTCGTGGATTAGAAATATTTGCGGAAATGATACAGTGTATTTTAAGCAACTTACGAAACATTATTTAAAGGATTAAAACTTGGATGCTGAGTGTACAAAGAATAGGAGAAGGATTCTGGGAAAGCTGTAAGACTCTTGGGTGGCAGCCAGTACCAGCCTGCCAGTTGTTCCTGTCCATAATTATGCCAGCATTAGTGCTTTCATAAATCTTGGGAGAGAAGGAGCGGAGAGACTATTTCCAGGCTATTAATGCCAGGATAATTAGAAATATCGGCCAGCCTCTCCAATTAGTGCCAACAGAATCCAAAATACCAGCCAGTCTGAGTAATTTGAATACCAGTTGGTCTCTGAGCGAGTTTGGGGAATGTACAATACCAGTTCTAGAAGAAAAATATATACAATATCAGAATTTGTACTGTTATAAAGTTGAAGATTACTTAAATGTTTGGCAATCTTTACAAAGTTTAACCCACCACTTTGACAAATTGGAGTTTCCTTGGCCCGTTGCTCTCAGTTCAGTCATTGTGCTACGGGTGAAATTTTCCATAACTCCTTTTTAGCCAGCCATTGCTGTTCAGCTATTTATCAACCACATACTTAGCATTTGGTCACTTTGTTCTCTTGGAGAAAAAGCATAGGAAAATTATTAAAAAAAAATATATATTCTTAAGCAGAAATCAAAAAGAAATTAAATGTTTTCAAATGCTTTACAAATAGTGAAATCATTAGAGTTAGAGAAAAATTAATTTAATGCATCTGAACATATAAAAGAGAGTTTGCATAGAAAAAAAAAATCTATTCTTAGTAGTCCTGCACTGATGAATGGATATTTTACTGAAATGTAGAATTACTAATTAGGGTTTATGTAGTCTGGATTTTAGGTACTTTATTGCTGAGCTGGGAAGTATCGTGACCTATTATTTTTTTTGTCCAAAAGGAGTTTTATCATATAACTCTATATCTAGGGATTTTAGATCTGAAAACGTTTTCTCATTTACAAAAGACTTTTGCTTTAGGATTCATGATTCTGTTCCAATTCCACCCCTTAATTTACTTTAGCCATACAGTAATGTTACAGCTGGAGCAGATGGGTGAAGAAGATTGTTTATAAAACCAAGTTCTAGAACAAGTGTAGGATCACACTCTATAAATAAAAGTAAGTTATGGCTGTTTGCCAGCGTACTAAATGTCCTTTCAATGCCTCCAAATTGTTGTGCCATGCTGGAGATCTGCTTTATTGTTTCTAACTTGATGAAAACATTTTGGAGATGTACTACAAACATTTTATGGAGTTCTTCCTTCTGTGTTGCAATCTGAGTGAAAAGAAGTGGAAATTGATAGGGGCTGGAGAATGGGCCAGTGAAAACTGTATGTCCCACTCGGGCAATTTTGAGATCGTTAATGATGAAGTGATGTATTAAGCACGGAGGAAGAAGAACGTGTGGGAGGACAGGCAGAGCCCAAGAAGGCAGCAGCAGGTGAGGCTATTGGCCACAGTGAGGGACAGCCATATAAATAATTTTCCTGTTAGTCTGCCTAGGCATAGAAACATCGAGTCTTCTGTCAAGGTGGTGTATATCAGGTGAAATAAGTAGCCATGTCTATGGACAGATAATTAAAAATTGTAGGGTCAGGTGCCAAAAAATAGTAAATACCATGGCAGAGCTATGAAGTCAGAAGAAGTTGCAGAGGTGGGCAAAACTTTATCTCCTGCACCAGTTTGAGCCCATGGGTGTGCTTTGCTAGGTTTCTATTCTGGTGTGCTTTTGGGTACTTTGTAAGGTAATTGTCCATTAATTTTGTAGTCAAGTATTGAAATTAAAACTCCTTTAAACTGCTTCAGCTGAGGTAGCTGTTATTTATGTGGGGTTGAGCAATCTGTACCCCTTCTCCTGAAAGATTTCGAATTGACCATTTCCCACGTGTGGCATAGGATGAGACCAGATATTCTTTGTTGTCTTGGGGTCTCTGTCCTGCAAAAAACTCGGCTTTGTTTTTACCTCAGGGCATACCAAGTTGGGTTGGATTGAAAAGGTTTTCGTTTTGTTTTAAATGGGGAGGGGAACTTCTGAATGTCCTTGTCCTCAGCCGTGCCTGTTTGTACCTGATGTACCCAAGGAAGTACTTGAGAGTTGGAAAAGTGTCTCGATACCTCCTCTTGCTGCTTGCCCCATCTTGGCTTTGTCAGGGCTCATCATCGCTCCAGGTCACGTTGATATGAAGCTCCCATAAACCATACCTCTAGCATCCAAATTTCTTAACAAAGTTGCATGCTTTCCGACAAATCCTCTTTGCTCATCACATGCCTTATGCTCTGGGCAGTGGGATGGGTACAGAACATGGCACGTTAAATATGAATAAATCCATTTTGTCCTCAAGGGCATGGGGCTGAGCAGAGAGGGTTGCACCCAGGCTTGTCCTGTCCTCCTCAGGCGGTAGTCGCTGGGGTTGGCCGTGGGCTGGACCGTGGGGAGCGAGAGCCCTCTTGTGGGATGGAGAATTTCGGAAGGACCAGGCAGGGCTTCCGTGGGATTTGAGGTGCAGAGGTTAGCGCTTGCAAGAAATGTTGGTTACAGCTTTTCTGTGCTCCTATGACCGGGTCGATTCAGAAGTGAATTTCACCCTTAATTTGCATGCTTTTTTGCTAAGGAGTAGGATAAATTGCATTTCAAGCAGAATGACAGAGGCTGTACATACATCTCATGAAGATAAGAATCTGGAAAGAGGAAGAATCTGACAGCAGACTGACTGTGTTGATCTGTATTATTTTAGGTAGCATAGCAATGCTGTCGGTGGCTTACACAGCTTTCTTTGCACAGTGCCTGTATGAAAGCATCTAATTCTACTATCATTTAACAGCTCTTTTTAAAAAAAGAACTGCGTGGTTTTGTTTCATAGCTCTCCGATTACAGATTTCTCTCTTCCTAGGGAAAGAGGAACAGTGGTTTCAGAGAATGTTACTTTGGAAGCCAGAAGCATTGCAAGTTGACTAAACTTTGTCCAGCTTTGGGTTACACTTTTCGATTAGCAGCTCAGAATGACATCGGTACTAGGTAAGTTACCCAATGTACACATTTTCTTGAGAAAAAGTGGTAGCTGAGAAGTTTAGCTATCAATCACAGTGCAAAGAGGAGTTTCGGGGGGGATTTTTGTTTGGTTGGTTTCTCTCTTTATGGTTTTGAGTTAAATATCTGACATTTGCTCTATTATTAATGCTTTGGAGTAAGTGGCACCTTCCCTGGTGATATCATTCACCTCTCAGGGAATTGCCCTGTACCTTCAGCATGATGAGGTTCGCCTGAGAAGATAGACTCCTTTTGAGGTGTTAAATGGTGTTTTCTGGTCTATTCCTAATGCAAAAAGAATAAATCTGTTATATAAAATTCCCACTAGGGACCTCTGTGTACCAAGAAAAACAAGCAAGAGGAAGCTGAGTTACAGATCTTGAAAGGAATCTTGATGTATTTATTTTGCTGGTTTAAAGCAAAGCCCTTCTGTCTTTTTTTCAGCAGTACAGTCCCTTCCTTCTTCCGCAGGACTGGCAGGGCTGGCTGATGGGGTGGGAAAGAAGGGTGAGAGAGCCAGGACCAAGAGAGGACAGGCACACCCAAGGGCTCTGTAAGATAGGTTTCAGGTTCTGCTGTTTTTTGCACATGAACAGATGCATTCAGATGAAGATGATGAGAAATCAGACTTTATTGCAATCCTCTGGGAGCTGCTAGGGAGCACTGGGCTAAAACGTTACAGAGCTGAGGTCCAGAGTGTGCCCGAAGAGACATTGTGCTGCAGGGGCTGTGCGCTCCTGCGCTCACGGAAGGAAAGTAGGCCAGGAAAAGTTTAGCTGTGAAGCAGCTAAACATCCAGTGCTCTTGTATACTCGTTTATTGTCCTTCTTAGCTAAACAGGATTTAATCATTATTACAAGGACAGAAAAAGAAACACTAGTGGTATATAACAATGTGTTTTGCTGAGGGAGATTCCTGTATTGTTCTCTCTTCCAAAACACAAACCTCTTAGTAATACATAGCTTTAAAAAGTTTCTTTATTCATGTTCCTGTGTTTTCTCTCTGAGATGCGCTGGGACTGTTCACGTGTGCATAGAGTCCCGTTTGCCAACTTCTTGCTAGATTACTTCCCTCCCTATTGAAATAGTACTTGGTGTGGATAGAGAGAGAGGGAGAGGCTTGAGCTGGAGCTGCTGAGGGTAACTGGAAAGGGATTGCCAGTTTTGTACGAAGTTCCCAGTTTTGGCATCTCTTTTCTTTGCCAGGTTCCAGATTTTTAAAATATCTTAGGGCATGCTTCAGCCCTTCCCTCCCTTTTTTTCTTTGTTCTCTCTCTCTTTTTTTCTCAGGCTATTGAGGAGGGAGTGAACTAAGAGCTATATTTATGGTCAGTTGCACTGTGTTAATCTAAGAGATAAGCACCAACAGCACATGGCTTATTTTTATAGAGGGCACTCAAAATTGTGACACGATAATGTCATCTAACACTTCATATCCTAAGATGATTTTGGTTAGTCGTAATGGACTTACCATTTAAGATGATTTTTTGTCTTGTTCGGGTGTTAGTTATAGGTGCAATTTTATTTTTTTTTAAACTATAAGAATCTTTCAACAAATATGTTATTTTTGCAAAAGAAGACTCAGAAAATGGAGATGTGGCTTTTTGTGTGTGCTAAATTCATGTGATGCCTTTAAGGAGCAAAATAAATTTGTACTTTGGAAACAGAGATTTGAAAATTGCAGGAACGTTACCTTCAGTTGAGAGTTCTGATGATGTCCTGAAAATTCACCAAAACCTGTTGATTTTAAACTTTGTTCTCAAATTCCCATTGTACGTAATATATCCTGCATGGAGTATTAAGACAACTCTTCCTATACTTGTGCAACACAATTGCCTATTATGTTTCAAGGCATTATGTGCTGGGATTTAGACAAGATGAGAGTGTGCATTGCCTCTGCTGTGGATGTCCTCTCTGGTTGCAACCTGAGCTGTGCAAAAGAACGACTTTATGCTCAGCTTAAAATGCAGAGAAGTTTGGGAAAGGAAGGTCGGAAAGGAGTAGAGCCAGCCTGGAGGGTTGGAAGGTATCTGTGCGTGCACCAAACAGCTCCTACATGCTGCTGAGCATGTACGGTCATGACTGGATAAATTTTCCCTGCTTTCTTTGGAGAGGGATGTCTGAAACAGTGGGACTAGATTTGCTGAAGCACTTGGCTTTTGGAAATGTAGCTTAAATAGAAGTTGTATTCTGAGTTTACAAAAGGTGGAAACTGCATCTCAAGTTCAGCATCTAAAAATTGAACACTTGGGACTTTATTTCATAGGTTTTAGTTCCCCTTTGTTAAACAAGATTATCCTCTAGTTCAGAGTTAATAGTAAGTTAATAATTTTAGGCAATCAAATATTCTTTTTTCCAATATTACTGTGATGATACCTGTAAAAATGGCTGTGAGGACACATATAATCTGCATTTTTTTCTATTGTTAATTCTGGCATTTCCTAACTGGGTGCTCATCTTTTCCACCTAGGCAATTTTAGCATTGTCTAGATTTTTTTTGAAAATGTGAAATATTTCTCTAACTGCACTGAGGTTTGGCTTTTTTAGTTTTGTTTTTTGGGTGGTTTGTTTTTAGTTTTTAATCTTCCTCTCTCTGTCTCTGTGCAGTGGGTACAGCCAGGAGGTGGTATGCTACACTGCAGGTAATATTCCTCAGACCCCTTCTGCACCAAGGCTTGTTCGAGCTGGTGTTACGTGGATCGCATTGCAGTGGAATAAAGTAGAAGGCTGTACACCAGAGGAAGTGGTTTCTTACACCCTGGAAATTCAGGAAGAAGATAATGTAAGTACCATGTTACTAGAAAGTATACTGCATGACTTAAATTGAGTTTTCATTTATTAATTCAAGATCATTGAAAAGATTGTGGATTGCTCCTTTGGAGGGGCTTTTAGAGGTACAGAGTACTTGGCAGGATGGAGCTGTTCTGCTCCACAGCAGAATTATGAATCCGTAGCTAAAAATCTGTGCTGTGATCCATGATTACTTTACAAAGCTTCACAGGAGTCTGTAAGGTATAGGGCAGCTTGTCCTTAGCGAGTTCCGTCTGCTGCGTCCTTCTCACTGCTGTGTGGTGTGCTTGCATTCTCTCATCTCTCACTCCTATTTCTGTAACATATGTTAAACTGTCGTGATTGGTTTTGTGCTTATTTTACAGCAAAATTATAATATTCAGGTCAGTTGCAACATCCTTCTAGAAGGAAAATTATTGTGGTCTTGCAACTTAAAAGTAATGGTAATAATAAAAAAAGAGCACTCGACTGTAAACCCCCTTTGCTATAATGTGTTCTAGCTACAGACTGTAATACAGAGAGCACTTCCTCAGACTTCTCAGTTGTGGGAATTTGGTTTTGTTTTTTCTAGGATAGCGTGTTTCACCCAAAGTACACTGGAGAGGAGCAAGCCTGTACTGTGAAGAATCTCAGAAGAAGCACACAGTATAAATTCAGGGTAAAATGTTTTTCATCTTGTCATTGCATGGTATTTTCTGTACTGGGTTTTTTCCAGGCACTGTAGGGACCCTTTAGTACTACCTCCAAAATTGAGTCATCAAATACAAATTTGCTTTATACTGTGACCTAATAGATTAAACTGTTAGTTGTATTTTAACTTTTATCACAGGAGATGCTCATTGCTCAGCCTTTTTGAAGCAAGCATAGTTCTCTGTACCATGTAGTGTCAGGTACGATGCTGTAGAAGTGTGGCTCAGGGCGTGAGGTGGTTGTAGTCGGCTGTATTGCTCCCCAAAAACCTGATCCATGGTCACGAATCTGTAAGGAGCCCAGCAAGCAAAGCCTCCTTCCCCTGCTCAGGGGCCTCTCTTCCCCTGACATGCAGAAATCGAAGCTTTTCTGTCTCATATGTACGTGTGACTGGTTTTGGAGCTGGTTTTTTAGCGAGTGTTGGTATCTCCTGCTCTGTGGGTGCTCCTAAATACACACCTGCCAAGAGAGATGCTCTGAAGTCTTTTTGCAAACACACAATTCAGTCGTCTGCCTCGCTGCTGCTGAAGCTGTCCAGCACAACACAAGTGCCGGGTGCGGCTATCGAGGAGAAGACGGTGTGGTTTTTACCGGAGGGCCTGAGGTGCGGGCTGTCCGCCGCAGCGGCTCAGCAAAGGCGGGAGCCGAGCGGGGCTCCACAAGATGGCGTTCGGCCGCGCCGCCCGGGGCGCTGCCGTCCCTCCGGAGATGGCGAGCAGCTGTCTGGAAAGCCACCGTCCGCCGTACTCCCGCGTTGCCAGAGAGAAAAGGTGTCTGGAAGCAGCTTCGTGTCACTTGTGAACAGCGCAGGGAGAGAAGGGTGCCATAGGTTTGTGCTGATTCAAAAAAATTTGGCTTGTGTAGGGCTTGGTATATTCAGGAGGAACAACAAAAAAAAACTTTACCCAAAGACTTATTTAAATCCTTATAAAAAACTTTGTATATATTCCTTTGTGAGACTGAAGACCTTGTGATGTTGCATGAACTACCTAAAGAACTGGAAAGTTACTGTGATGTCGCTCAGAGATGATGCCTTTTAGTTTAGCATTGTAAAAACTGCTGTGACTGTCTGAGGGAAAAGGATGGTTAGTGCCTATCTGCAGCCCTGCTTTCAAATTAAATGTCAATTTTAAAAAACTGGGTTGATTTCAGAGCAAACTTGCAGCCTCACTGGCTATGAGCACGACTTGGATCCAACCTGGCACTGAGATATTCCCTTGTTGCATGCGGACCAGCGTTAGGTATGGAACTTGGGGAAGGATCTCCAAAACTATAAAACAAAACAAACAAACAAAACCAAACACAGACACCATAGGATCACAGCAGTGTTTTAAAACTCATGATGGGGCCTGTCTGGCAAGTTCTAGGCTTATCTTTGAACCTGGGCAAAATATGGTTCTTTGGGGAACCTCCTTAATAATGAAGAATTAAGGAGGAAATTTAATTCATGCCAGACAATGTGTGCTTACAGAGGAGACATCCTGCTAACATTTTTGATGAAATAAAGGTTGGTTAATTAAAGTGACAATGGTAGTGTAATACACTGTCGTAAAGGCATTTGTTCAGTACCGAGTGAGGGTTTGGCACAGAAGGGCAAATGATACCAAACACAAGGTGTAGAAGCCTCGTTCTCTGAAGTGTTTGACGTGTTGGCATAGAAGGGAATCACCAATGGCTGTTTCTAGTGAGATTCCACAAAAAGCAGTGCTCTGTATACGATTTCATAATTTCATCAGTGACCTGGAAACAAAGTTTTACTTTTATTTCTACAGAGAGGATGGGGGTCTATAAGTTGCAGAAGCTGTGGCTCTGAAAAAGTGTTGAAGATCCTGCTTGAGCAATCAATTTAATATGAATTTTCAGTTCCTGCTGGACTAGTGCAATCTTGAGCTGTGTACATAGGGGAAATGTATAAATGTTGCGTTACCTTTGTAGCTTACACTCACTAGAGGTGTTCCTGGGATATTTGTCTAGCTCATGTATCTAGTGTTCATGGCAAGATGTCTTAAATTGGAGAATAGTGAGAGAACCAAGAGATGATACATGGGAGTTGATAGTGGCTCTAGTGGCTTGTTTAAAGCAAGCATATGGGCTAGAGAACCTCAGTTACTTTTTCTGCCTTAAAAATTGCAAATTGTTTTCCTCAGATGCCTGTATTAGGAGATGATCGAAATGACTGGTCCTGAGAATAAGCAAGTTTCCCAAGTGGAAAAGTTCTTACTAACTTATATTTACAATTATAATATGTATTTTATTACTGACTTCCTTGGCAGCAGATCTCTGTCGTAGAGACTAGCATGAGCTAATGCAGCTCTAAGCAGCCACAAACCATTGGACCAGTTGGGATTTCATGTATGATCCTGATCTGCTCACACTTCTTGCTAGATCCTCATGTCTTCTCTTAGCTTAGCAACCTTCTCCCTGAAGTCAGCAGAAGGTGTTCTTGAGTAGAGACAGAGGATTTGGCTGAGTTTTCTTTGTGCACATCCTGCTCATTTCAGTGGCTGCAGATTACGTGTTTCTTATTTGTGTGTCATGCTACTTAAGCTTTTAATTGTGTGATTACTGATACTCTGAATTAATTTGTTTTAAATAGCGGCTTGAAATACCTCCAAAGCAAAAATAGCATAGTTATTGTCATAGTTTTCATCTTTTATGAGTAAATTACTGCAAGTTGCCATGTGACTTTTTTTTAAGAGGGAAAAACAGCAGCACTCTTATCTTAAACATGTCATGATCTATTGCTAGTGGGGGGCGAAAAAGTCAATATGGTTTGTAAAGAAACAACGTGACAATCTAGTATCTGTTATTAGAATCCCACACGTTTTGTTAGGATGTGACATACTTTCCAGTTTAATGATATTTGTGCAATTACTAAGAAGTCTCATGCAGAACTGTCAGAAAAGCAGTAACAGTCAACAATGGTAAACTTGTTGTGGTTTTGTTTCAGCTGTTTGCTTCTAATGTGGAAGGAAAGAGTTCTCCCAGCGAAGTGTTGGTCTGTACAACAAGCCCAGACAGGCCAGGACCTCCGACCAGACCCGTTATTAAGGGACCAATAACATGTCATGGCTTTAGTGTGAAGTGGGGTAAGCCACTTCAGTTTGTCATAGTAGAGCTTTTTTGGATCATATTAAATTCAAATAAAGTTATGTAAATATGCATTAGAACTTTTTTCATGCTACTTCTCAGTCTAAAATTGAATGTGTTTGGAGAGCTTTACAGCTTTATTTTTTTAATATTTTAAAAGATGTGTAGAGACTCTTAAGTTTTCAGAATCAAAAATGTTGCTTGTTTTTATTGACTGATTTGCATTTGCACTCAAGTGCATCTTCAGGCTTTTCACCTTCCATTTCATGTCCTGTTGCAGCATCGTTCCAGCTGCTTCAGTTATCGATGGGGCTAGCCTCCATGCTGCATCTCTTTCAATGCTTTTTCTGTACATTTTCTTTCTAGTATCATTATGCAGCCGCCTTATTCTGACGCATGCTGAAAACATCTGCTACCCTCTTCAGCTATAGACTCCTTGGTGTAGTTAGTGTATGGGAGCTTGTGGAGGAGAAGGAGCAGAATCAGAAACAGATTCTGTAATCTTTTTGTTGTATTTCACTCCTAATCTTGATTTACTAACAACGTGCCTTATTTTTTCAGATCCTCCACAGGATAATGGTGGTTCAGAAATTCTGAAGTATCTACTAGAGATTTCTCAAGGAAGTCCAGAAGGTAAACTTGAAATAAACCATCGCTGTTTCAATCCATTATGGCTACTATAAAGAAGCACTGACCCTTTGGGCTAGTATTGTTATTATCATTTATGCACTAATGCTGTACATATGATTGAAACTGAGTTACATACTTGCAGCCCTAAAAATTACAGGATTCCTGGGAGAGTTTGTGTTGGGTTTTGGGGAGTTTTTGTTGTGTTTTTATAAGTATGCTCTTTTTCTCTAATACGGGTGGAATTTTAGGGTGTATGGGTGAACCTACTGTTTGATTTCATGTTTTTCATATATTTTAGAAATATTTATATTTGTAAGTATATGTGTTTGTATATATGTCTATGTGTATCTTTAAATGAGAATGATATTCATAGTAAAATTAACACTAATGACTTTCCTGAAATACATAATTTGTGGAAGACCACATTAAGGATTTTCTTTCCTTCTAGACACTCCTAAACTTGATTCATTATACTTCTCTAAACCTGGATATATCTCATTTTTTAGCAAATCAGTGGGAAGTGGCATATAGTGGATCGGCTACAGAATATACCTGTACTCACTTGAAACCAGGCACTTTGTATAAACTTCGGGCGTGCTGTATCAGCACTGGCGGACACAGTCAGGTGAGTGTTACTTAACAGTAAGGACCATTGGTTTTATATTTTTCAGAGATTTATCTGCCATTTTTGGTGAAAGATTTCTGCTTTAAAAATAAGGTGAATATTTTTCCTGTAGCACAGTAAAACTATACTGATTGCAGTTAATCTTATGTTGCAAGTTGCTGAATTTTAGAAGACTGAAGACTTCTGTGTATACTCGATGGGGTTTTTTTTCAGGCAAATTGCAATTTAGTGAGATTTGGTTTCCTCAAAACCAATCTGTAAGTGTTTAGACTTCTGCTAGAAAAGACCATCATGTTTATCTGATCTGGTCGCTTGCATGAGAAAGGCCACAGACTCTTATATACATGAACCTGTACTGACCGAAGCTGGTGACTGGAGATGCAGTATGGGTTGTTTGTTGTAACCATTAATTACCTTTCATATAGCTCAGTTCTTCTTTAAATTTTTGGGTTCCATTTTCCAGCCACTGATTCCTGTCATTCCCTTCTTTGATTTAAAATCATTTCAGTACCTACAGTTTTATTCCTTCTGCTTTGATTTTTTTTTTTTAATGATTGAGTACTTTAGGCCTTGATGTTATTTTAAAAAGGAAAATTAAAATAAAGAACCCCACAACATTAGCCATCAAAGTTTCCTGTGCCACAGTTTTGAGTATGCTAATGAAAGAACTCTATTAATTGCATTTATAAGTAACATACTCGATAGTATCTCCTATGCTTTATTGTTCATATAAATTTCTGTTAAGTGGTTGTTGTAAAAATCAATTTTTTGTGCTACTTTCTAATCATGCTTCACTCTGTAGGCAGTAGTTGTACCGGAGAGCTAACTTCAGCTCCTGTTCTCTTCCAGTGTTCTGAAAGTTTACCTGTCCGTACACTAAGTGTTGCACCAGGTCAGTGCCGGCCACCAAGAGTTTTGGGGAAACCGAAGCACAAAGAAATACAGCTACAATGGGGTAAGCCGTTGGAGCATCTCGCTGCTGAATAGCTTTGATCTTGATGGTTAGTTGCTGAACTTGGCTTAGCTTTTATTTCTGTTGCTAGACCTTGTGAAAAATTGCAGTGTATTCTGTTCACTGGGAAGTACGAAGCAAAGTCCAGTGAAGTCTGTGCAAGTCAGAAGTGCAACTTCGCATCAACTGCTCTGGCTCTGTATTGGGTTTCTGAACTTAGCTGTCCTTTAGGCCTCATACTGTACTGCCATTTTTATTTTAGTTAGGTCCTGTCTTTGTCAGGACTATAAAATATCAGCTATTTTACAATATCTGTCCTTTTATTGCAAAACCACCATGTGATTCAAGATCTTCTTTATTCCTTTGCAATATTGACTTAGCCGAAGAATTTTGCTACTTCTAATGTAAAACTTCTGTCAGATATTTGAGTGAGAACATTTTGAGGCTTTTGGGTGGTATTTAAACTTTGATCCACAGTATAACACACACAATCCGCTGGACGTCTGTAATTTCACAAGGGACTTGGACCATGGACATGACACTAAACTGTCAAAAAATGCACATTTTTCAGAATGCAAGATACATGCCAGTATCCAACAGATTTTTTTCTTTATTACAATAATCTTAAAGCATCCAAGATTTTTTGTGGCAACATTCATTAAGCTCAATTGTGGAGCAGTACCATTTCTAACTGACAAATATATCTCAACACCAGTATGAAAATTCACCTGTGCATCCAAGATACCATGTTGTGTCCTGGAAGACTGATCCCCTTATGGTGCAGCACTGCTTTTCAGAACCTCAGGCAGGTTGATTCTGTGGTACTGGCTTGTAACATGACATACAAATATTATCAAATATGTTGTTTTCATGGAGAAAAAAGTGCCCACAATAAAACAGATACAGGTACAGAAAACAAATTGAGTTTCCCAAAAAGCTGTTATTCCAAGTGAAGCGCAGGGTTTAGATCGTCGTACAGAGATTTAGAATCTCATAAATGTTAGCGGTGTGACTAATAAAGTTCAAGGATGGCAGTTGTTCGTACTTCTCTTGGGTGTTAATGAGGCTTTGCCAGAAACCCCATGTATTAGTAGTGGTTTTGGAGTGTACATGACCCACCTCAGCCTCTGCTCACCCATAGCCAGTGGCCAAGATTGGGTCAGACAGCCACCATGTGCCTCCTCATTTCTGCCTATCCCAGAATGGGTGTATTCAGCACTAGTCCCGTTCTTCGTGCAGCTTTCTGTACCTTTTCTCCTGCCTGACCAATTTTTTTGCACACACCAGCTTTGATATTGGAGGAAAGAAGTAGAGTAGCTTTTTTTTTTTTTTTTCCCTTAGCTACTGGTAGCTACTGTGTTCTGCTTAAAACTTAGCTGGGCACCTCCTGGCATCAAATGCGCCTTCCCAGGGTGACAGATAATTGCCTTGGGGGAGCTGCTGCTCTTGCATGTGACAGTCTGACCTGGTGAATGTTTAGGGCTAAGAGTAATTGTATTCATTTGCTTTAAATCAGTCGGGTACATGGATGAGATATTGCAGGTAAGGCATCTGCTGAAGAGGAAAATCATTGTTGGTAGTGTGGGTGTGTTTGTGTGTGTATAGCTAGATAGTGTGTGTTTGTGTATATGTATATCTATGCACACACACACATGTATTTCTGTGGTATGTGAAGTAAAAAATTAATATATATATGCACACATATGTCTGTACACATATACACACACATATATGTGGTATGTGAAGTAAAAAATTAATCTTGCTGGCATATGTCCTTATGTTATTAATGAATTGTGTGATTTCTTTCTAGATGTCCCTCTGTCAGAAAGTGACTGTCCCATCTCAGAGTACAGTGTAGAAATGACAGAACCTGAAGAAGTTGTTTCTGAAGTGTATCATGGGCCTGACGTGGAGTGCACTGTCAGCAACCTTCTTCCTGGAGCAACATACCGGTTCAGAGTGAGAGCTTTGAACGATGGTGGGGTACGTGCAGCGTGCTGGAGCATGCTTTGGCTTTTTCTCGCTGGAGGTGGTACTGTGGCTGAGATGGGCAGGTCTGGAAAGTGATTGTGTTAGTGGTGGTGATCAGAAAGGTGAAGGGGAGATGGGCAAAAGAAATTAAAGTGAGAAATACTTAAAGGAACTTTTGAGGAAGAGCTGCAGTTTTAAATCTGGTACTCTTTTTTAAAAGGAGATTTCAAGTACTAATGTGATTTGACTGGCCCAAATCAGCTGCATGAAAATATGCAAAATCCCTGCTAAAAGTCATGTGTGCTTACAAGGAGGACACTGTTTATTCCCCTTCCAGTGCATTCCTTATTTTTGTTTAAAATTTTACTGAAATTTCTGAAATTTCACTTAGGTATTCATATATTTTGAGGAAAGCTTGCATTCTTAATGTTTTTTTTGTTTTGATTTGAAAAAAATAACATGCTTTATGGATTTCGTGATTTTTTTTTTGTTACATGATTTCCTTGGAAGATGTGCCTTCTCAAATATGTTGGAAATTCTATCTGTTGTCCACAGACATCTGTTCAAAGATCTTGTTGATTTAGTGAGGTTTGGGTTGGTTCTGCTTGCTTTTGTGAGAGCATCTTTCCAAGGATTTTTTGTAAAGGCAGTCTCAGCCAGAGTACATGCGTATTGATGTGTTTGTTCCCAGGGAATCTTGATGACAACATGACGCAAAGGTTTAAAGTTATTCACTTACAGGGAGAAGTTCTGTTAAAACTTAACGTAGGTATTAGAAAAATATGTAAGACTGTAAATACCCACTCTTGTTTTTGTGAAAAATGAATTAAATATGTATGGAGAGATTGGATTTGCTTGCTGGAATGAAAGCCATTGCCTACCTGGTAGCTTTGGGTATGTGATGCCTTGCCTTTTTTTTCCTTTTATTTTTTTCTCTTTTCCTGTTTTTCTTTTTTTTTTGCAAAACAACTTTTCAAGTTGTGAAGCATTTCTAGTCCTACCCTTTGTTAAATGAGGGGGCTGGTTTTGGTTTGGTCGGGTTTTTTTACCAGATGCAAAATGGAGGAGGGCATTCTTTACCAGGTGCAAACACCTGTCTTCCATTCAGTAAAGAAAATAGCAGAAGTCAATAAATGAGGTTTTTTGGAGTGTGCGTTCTTTGTAATTCAAACAAAGCCATCACTGTTAGCCTTTCTTGATAGCGCACATACTGACACGTGTCTGTTGAGAGTTTTTCTGGGGTTCATAATTTCAGTGTTGTTCAGCCTTTGTAGTGGCTCTTTTTTTCATACTTGCTAGCGTTGCATTCCAAAATGAGTAAATATCAGTGTTTTTCCTCTAATTGTTTCCAGCGAAGCTCCTTTCTTCTGGAGAATGATTTCTAATTAGCTTGGAGATGTACTGAACAAACTTCATTATCCCACAGAGGAGGCCTCAGAAAGGCTATTTCCACTGTTATCTCTCTCCTGTCATCACAGAATCATAGAATGGTTTGGTTGGAAGGGACCTTAAACGCCATCTAGTTCCAACCCCCCTGCCATGGGCAAGGACACCTGTCCTCGCACTGCTGGCTGAAGCCAGTTTTCCAGAGTCTTGAAAATTGTCTTGTCTTTTCCTAATATGCATTTAAATTATTCTCCTATCAAGGGCTCAAAAGTTGTCTGAGCAGTTGTCTTGGCTGCCTGGGGAGCTAAGGCATTACACAGCATGTGTGCAGCATGCCCCGGCACGTTGAACCCAGACTGGGGCTCCATCACATGCTGTCCTTTTATAATTAACATGTGACAGACATTTCATATAAAAGAAGCTGGGTTTGGATTCCAGTATGTGCTTTACTATTGCTGTGCTCCTCCTTATATCTGCGAGAATCCAGTTATGCCTGGCTACGGCACAGACATGCAAACACATTACTTGAAGGTAAGGTAGAGGGACACAAACTGTTCCTCAGTTACTCTGTTGCTGAGTGCACATTCTCACTCTGGGGTAAATTGGAGGTGGCTTACGCTTTCACGGGCACTCACCGCTGCACAGGAGGAGGTACGTGCTGTCTGCTCGTACCTGACCTTACCTCATATTTTAACTTTGCAATAATTTACATGGTCTCATACAGAACTCTGGTATTTGGTGCCGAGTTTTGGAAAGCCTGGTCTATCTCTGAGAAAGTTTATTGCATTGAAAAAGTTTGTGTGCTGTTCTTGGAAAGTCTTTAAGGAATGTGAGGTGGGTGTACACTTAATTAATATACAGACCCCTTGTTTCCCTCTAGTATGGGCCATATTCGGAAGCTACAGAAGTCACCACAGCAGCAGGACCACCCGGCCAGTGCAGAGCACCTTCCCTGTCCTTTCTGTCTGACACACGTGTACTTGTAAGCTGGGAGGTAAGTCAGGTACCCTGATTGTTTAATTTCCATCTTTTCTAAACTAATACGGTCACCGCAAAACTTGAAAGCTAGCTTGGGAACTATTCCCTGGTTTGGAACTTTAGGAACTTTTTTTTTTTGGCAAGAAAACCATATGTGGAAACTCTTCTATTGTAGAAAATCATCTTCTCTACTTTTCTCTTTAAAGAATTGCATAAAGTCAATCATGAGTCATCCAGACCAGGATTCAGACACAAGACCTCCTACGCTGGCGTCAGATGATAGAGCACTGGTCGGGTAGAAGTGCTCTCTGCAGGCTTTTAGTATGTCAGTGTGTCCTGGGGTGGAATTGTGAAGGCAAATATTTGATTTTGGCTGAAGCTGGAGTCTCTGATATGAAATTAACTCTGCACAAATGCTTATGATGTAGTTAGGTTTTGTTTCTTCAAAAATTGTTTGTCTCTTCCCCAAATATTTACTTTTATTTTAGTTTGTGTGCATTCCTTCTCCATTCTCCAGGTTCTTGGACATTGAACTCTTAAAATAAGTCTTGGCTGAAATGCTGAGGGGTTGATCGGTGTCATTAAAAAAAAAAAAGTTATGTAATTAAGGCAGAAAGGAAAGGATGTTGTCATAAGTAACCTTGTGATATGGAGCACTGGGGCTGTAGTTCTGCCACAGACTTGGACTGAAAACTGTTCCAGCCCTACATCTGTTGGGTCCTTCCACAAAAGGATGCCCCTGTTGAGGGAGAAGTTACTAATGTTCCCGAGATGCTCAAATAAATTGATTGTGCTAACAACATATCTAGATACAAACATAATCTGAATTTAATTTTATAATGAAACAGGTGCGTTTGGTGCAGTTTAGGGGTATTTGTTAATTCTTGCAGTATTTTGTGATGCTAAGCTAGAAGTCACACTAAACTTCTAAATGTTTTAATGCGTGTATGGACAGGCATTTGCTCTCTCCAACCATGAGCGAATGCAACAGCGTTTCTGGTAGTCTCTGTATTCATATGCAGGATATATTTGTTTATTCTAGCTAAAAATGAAGCTGTGGAAGGAGTAATGTGGTTTGCAGTGGTTACATTTTCTGAGTCTATCATTTTTTGGCTGATATGAATATGAAAGAAAAACAGCGGAGGACCATGGATTTTTTTTGTCTGGCTAGAGAGCACACCGTGGTTCCTAATATGTCTTTTTTACACATTGTTTTAAAATGCTGGCTTAGCAGTTCAGAATACTCCTACTATAATAGCTGGAGACTCAGCAACAGAGCTAGAGAAGCCCACGTGCATGTGCAGGATGGCCATTGTGGCATGCAGCAATACTCTGCATCCTTTTACTGGAAAGTATACCTTGCATGCCCTAATCACAAAGTCTTTGTCATATCCTAGACCACACCTCTGCACGTAAAGCAGTGATTCCCTGAACTGCTTCAGTCCACACAGTACAGCTCTAGATAGTTCTGGTAAAAACACAAAATACTTTGTTTTGAGAAGCATGACACTATGGCTGCACTAGCCCATCTCCAGCAAATTCAGGTATTTATTCTATATTCCCCTAGACTTCAGGATGATAAAGGGATTGCTGAGGACATACAGATCCCGTAAGAGTCTTTTTGTGGGCATTAATGTACCCGGGTCTACACTCATGTGTCCCATACTGGGACCATTAGCTTGATGGGTGCCTTTCACCAAAAACCTCAGATGAGCTCCTCGCTTGTTGAGGTTGTTCTTTTCTCAATAACATGGGTAACTACTTCAGGCTTGAAGGCTAGCTCTTCCAGAGCTGTGTTTTGATCACTCGACTAGGGTGCACTAGATTGATGCTTTTTTGTGTTCTCCACCGTTGTGCTTCTGCCAAGCCAGTAGAGACAGAATTTATTCCTGAGTGTCCTGATGAAAAGCAAAGTAGCTGCATACACTTTCTCATTTCTCTGAATGTCTATCAGCTCATTTTTGTGCAGAATTGGCCTGTTTCAGTAACCTGTTAGGGAGCGCTAATGCAGTGCCTTTACATTTGCAGCAGTAACGGTGTATTAATTTAAAAATAAGGGTTGGTGGGGTTCCCCCCCCCCGTAGTACTTTATTCCTTACCCTGTGAAACACAGGAGTCTGAAGTGCTCATTTCTGAATTGAACCATGTAAATATTTGTGTTGCAGAGTCCTGAATGTTCTGGTGCTGACATCTCTGAATACAGATTAGAGTGGGGAGAAGATGAGGAATCTCTACAACTTGCATATAATGGCACAGACACCTGTTTTGAAATAAGTGAATTGTCAGCAGCAGCACATTACTACTGTAGGCTACAGGTATGGAAATTACGAGGTTTAGCATGCATTGCAATCTAAGATGGAAACAGGGTTTCCTTCCACAGTGTTTTTATTTTTATCATTAGCCGCTATGAAGTTATGTGCCCTGTAGGTCAGAAGGAATGTATGTTTATTTTAAATAATGCAGACTGTTGCTATATAACTGAACAGTTTAGATTTTGCACAATTCAAAGTGTTAAACAAGGGAATTGGTATAACTTTTAGCTCTTGAAAATTGCTCTTGTGCATTATGTGGTTTATTTTTGGTGAATAATGCTTTTAACAGCTGCCTTGCCCTCTGATATTAAAACAAAATTATAATGTTTTAGGCAATTTCAAAAAAAATTATTTTTTTCTTGGTAATGAGGTGTAAAGAACATCTGCCTCCCAACTGGACATTGAAGATTCCCCTAATTTAAATAAAAAACTCCAAATCTGTTTCATTTATCAAGTAAAGCAAACCAGCTGAGTAGATTCCTGTGTATGTAGGAGATGGTAGCTGCCAGAAAGTCGGTCCTCATCTTTATTATTTTGTCTCACATTTGTAAGATTGGATCTCGTATAGGGTCTCTATATGATTTCTTTTTCTTTGATCTCTCTCTCTCATATTATTTTCAGCAAAAAGTAACAGTTAAAGTCTATTTCTTACATATATACATATATGAACATAAAAATACAGCACTTTTTCTCCTTTATATCTACTGAAAAATAAATAGAAATTGAAGTAAGTGGGAATGAAGAATGGGAGTGAAGTAAAAATATTTTTGCCCAAGATACTCTTCCATAGGATTTATTTGTATGTGAAGACAGAATACCACCAGTAATCCAACCAAAAGTTCATGTACCCACCCAGCTGGCAATGTGTGGACCACCCAGGGTTGTTTCTTTGATCAGGAACAACATGCTTCTATTGAGTGTTTCTTTTTTTTTTT
>NW_009629391.1:65916-80729 GCF_000690535.1 Cariama cristata
TTTTGGGTTTTTTTCGGGGGGGCGTCCCCCCCCCAAAGTAGCTTTCAAGGGGCTGGCCAGCAGCCAAGGAGCTAGGACCGCACAGCTCTAAGTACACTCAACTGCATTTTCTGACTTGGTTCTAGCTGGCTGTATACCTTGAACTGGCACTGTTGGGGAAGGCAAATTGAAAGAGCATGTGTGAGTAGCTTGGAAGTGTGAGCCAGAAAGTGCCTCTTGTTTGTGCAAGAGGGAAAGCATTCAACATCCGCTGGGCAGGGAGGAGATGGTGAGACCACTTCTGTGAGGAGCTTAAGGAGATTTTAATGTTAAAAATGGAAACAGCCAGCTGTATAGCATCGTTGATTTTGAGTGGGCGTTCATTTTAAGTTACCTGCCACAAAAATGTTGCACAAATCTACTCAGCCAATATGATTTACTCCATAGGCAGAAGTTAAATGAAATGCACAACAGCACTAAAATATTTTCTTGAAGTCCATTAGTGACCCATGCATTACTTTCTAGAGAACTTCATCCTCTGGATCTGGCCTGTGTATTATATGGAGAAGAATTTCTTATAAGATACACTGGAACATTTAGCCAATTTAAAAAAACCCGAACAAACGAACCTCAAAAAAAAAGTATAGCAGAAAAAGAAGGAAAGTTAAATAGTTTCAGAAATTTTAGTCTTTTTTTTTTTAATAAAAAGGAGAGAATAATAGCTGGTTTTCTTATCTGTTAGCAGCTTTAACACAAAAATATTTCTTTTACTTTTTAAAAATAAAGATTCCCCAAACCATGTTTATTCTGCCTTCTGATATACACACAGTATTGCTATCTCCATCTACTGTAACTCAATAAAAAAGAATCAGGCACATATAACTGCAGGGCAGATAATTTGTCTTTACTGTTGCTCAACTTTTTTCCTGTAATGAATATTCCTGAAAACAGTTGTGGCTTCTGCAAAGGGAAATAGTGTGTCATTTGTGGGGAGGGCACGAGGGGGGAAGTATTTAGGAAGCAAAGAAGAATGAAATTCCCATCAGTTATGATTATGAGATTGTCCAATAAAGCAGTTAAAAGCACCACTGAAAATATATTGCTTGAAGCAAGATACAGGTTGCCAAACACTGATTTAGAGGCAAGACAAATAATATCATTGGCAGACCATGAAACAAGGCTCACTTTTAACAGCTCTAGGAGCGCTTTGCTAAATACAAGATGTCCCTGAAGCAGGATTTGTTTGAAGGGCTTTTTAAAGGCTGACAAATCTAACTTTATTATCTCTTTCTTTAATTGAACAAAACACCTCCTGGAAAAACAGAGCACGGCTTTGTGTTTGTGTTATGCATAACAGAAATAAGTTGATCACTACAGTTAAGCATAGATAAGAAATCAAACAATTGTTGGATGTGTGCTTTCCTTGCCATCATAGTCCTACTGGCAACATTGTGAACCCAAGTTTTCTAATTAATTGTAATCCAGTGGGAGACTCTGGACTCACTTTTCCAAATGCAAAGGAAATGTGGATGGTGGACAGTGCTGGGCAATGTCAAAGTTGCTTTTGAAGATCTCTGCCTTCTGGGCCTCCTGTAGCTCAGCCCATACCATAATACGCTATCATAAGCTCTCCGTGTACCTTGTGGGCTAGCAGAATGCTGGACTGTATCAGGAGAAACGCAGCTAGCAGATCAAGGGAAGGTGATATTGCCTGTCACATACCATTTGTGAGAACCTGGAATACTGTGTTCAGTTTTGCTCCAGATAGAGTTTGAAATAGAGATGTTCAGATGAGATATAAAGGAAAAAGTTAGCACTGTGCGGGCAATTAAGGGTTGTAACAGTGGTCCAGACGGGCTGTGCAATCTCCATCCTTGGAAATTTTGAAGACCCAACTGGACAAAAGTCTGAACAACCTGGTCTGTGTTCAGCTTTGACCTTGCTTGGAGTAGCAAGTTGGACTAGCTGTGTCCCAAGGGCCCTTCCAGCCTGCATGGTTGTGATTGTATGCAAAGGAGCTTCTAATGATCCTTAAGAGGTAATGTTAGTCATTTCCTAGGCCATTATACAACGTGTCCCACTGACCAAGCAGCTGGTAAAAAACCAGGTCTCTACAAATGTGCAATGCTGAGCTTGCAAAAACAGCAGCCTCTGTAATTAATGAGCAGAAGTGGGCCGGATTTTGGAACTTGGTTTCCACTGGGATACTGGATCTGTGAGTCAAGATGAGAAGCTTGATAATTGGTTGCTCTTCTCTCTTGTGGAAAATACTGGGCGATGTGCTTTGGTAGTGGTTTCCTAGTGATTTGTGACTTCTGTGGAAGTCTGAGTCATAGACTTAACGCCATGCTGAGTTCTTATATTCTTATATCAGAAACTTTTTAGCATGAAATTAGCTATATTTCCTCTGAGTTGGGAACCAGTATTGCTCTCAGCAAGCCAAATGCCCCTTATGTCTAGGGGTAGTCTCCTTGCATAAGGCATCTGATGTTGCGCTCTGCAGTATACTGAGGATTTTATACAGGGCGACTCAACCATTTCAGGTAGCCAATTTGCTGAACAATGTGATGTCACCTGTCACTGGCAGCATGACTGTGACATTTTCCCTTACTAAACAAAGTTTGCTGCTAATAAAAAGGTTACTGTTAAGTTTGATTAAATAGCTACTAGGGAAAAGAGAAATAGTCACCAATTTTTCTGAGAGATACTCCTGAGTAACAAAGGGAGATACTAATTGCTCTAGTACAGGTAGAGGGTATAAGTCATGCTTTAGAGAATAAGCCAGCAGTGCATATCCTCTGAAGAATTTGTACAACTCTTCCAGGCTGCACAGTTCATTATTTTGAACTGGATAGACATGTAAAAGAGAACATTTATCATGTAAAAAAAATTATTTTTTTTTTAACACACAGGCTATTAACCAGGCAGGAGCTGGACCCTACAGTGACCTGGTAACCTGCAGAATCCCTGCATCTGTGCCTAATGCAGTCTCTACCCTTTCCGTGCTGGAAGATGAGCACGTGGATGCCTCTGAACTCTCACCCTCTGTGTGCCTTGTACTGAACTGGGAAGAACCATGCAATAATGGAGCTGAGATAACATCATACAACATTGACCTCGGTGACATCAGCATTCCAGTAGGAAATGTTACTAGTTATGTTATCAAGGATTTACTTCCAGAAACCTCATACCAGTGAGTACAATTTTTTTTGATGTGGTACAGAGCACTTGGGATGAGATCACACAGCTTGATTTTACATAGGAAATGTTTATGGCGGGGGGGGGAGGACAAACACCAAAAAAACAACCACCCAACCAACCAATAATTCCTTTATGGAATGAATTGCAGTAGTTCATGTTCAAATATTGCTTTCTCTCCCCCTTTTTCCTCTGTCTTCTCCCCTTGCATTATCTCTGACGTCTCCTTCTTTTTAGGTTGCTCTGCTAAGGTAAGGCTACACTGGTAGGTAAATAAACTTGAAAAATGGGAAATAACTAAAATTGGAATCTGACATCTCATGTTTTTTCAGGTGCTTAGCAGTACTATTCCAGAGGTTTACATTATTAACTGTATTGATCCCTGTGAGGGCATAGCAGTTTGCAAGCAATGAACTTTTATCTGTATAGCTACAGCTATTTTTTGTTTCTAGTATATGGAGATTAATTAAAAGATAATCTGAATTTAAAAACAATTTCTTTATATTGCTTCAGAGTCTAAATTTCTAAGTGACCTTGCCAAAATTTGATTATTATTTTAATGTTCAAGCTTATATGTTTTTTTCCCTAATTGCTAATTTTAAAAAAAAGAAAACTGTTCCATACAGGCAGTGAACAGCAATACAGCAGAAGATGTGACAGAAGAAATTCTATTTTAAGTGCTGTTCTAATAAAAGCTGAAATCTTGATTGCACAGTTATAAAATTAGACATGGCACAGACCTGTAATATTTTTCTTTTTTATTTGTATTCAAGGTCACAATCCTACAGGTCATGTAGAGTTTAAATGAAAAATTCATTTCTAAAATTTTATCATGTACCCAAAAAAGAGAACTTGTAGCAAGTATGCAAATACATATACTAGAAGTTATTTAAAGCAAGGAACATATCTTGCTTGCAGTGCCTAGTACAGTAGTTCCTGATCTTTGCCTAGAATATCTAGGTTTTAAAACCATGTAATAAAAAATAAAGATGTAGATTTATTAAAAATATATATATCCCTCTGACAATCTGAAAAATAAGACAAAATCGGAATTTGGTGATTTAGAACCTGTCTGTTCCAGACCAATCATATAAATCCAGGAAATGCTGACTACGTTATTGCTGTCTCCAACTTCTTCCAGTGGCTTGTAACGCTGTGATCTTTTTTGACAAAGGCAGTAATGAAATACAAGCTTTTTCTTATCTTCTGCTGTGTTTATTTCAGATCCTGGTTTTGTGGTCAATTTAAGCTAGCATTGCTGTCAAAGGAAGCCTCTTCTCCCCGCCTTGTGTTGTCCCCACCTTTGCACCAGCAAAGTGCTGTCACACCGTTCCACACTGGGAAAACTGGTCTTCTCAAAAACTAATCTTATTTTTTTTACCGTGTAAAAGGGTAGAGAGAAAGGAAGGGGTAGAAGAGGACAAGACCACCTCTTCTAGTGGACATGCGGGTGTAGGCTAGTTTAAAGCGTTTGTGAAAATACTGCACAGGAATAAAGCTGCACAACGGTTTGAGCTAATTCAGGTTTTTGTTGTCTTACCTCCTCCATCTCCATGTTCTCCCACGTTTCTCACTCTGCATTGTGTCAGCACTGGTGCTTATGTGATCTTACTCTAAGCCAGACCAGGGAACCCAACTGATGGAAGGCGAGTCAAAAACCTAATAAAACTAGGAAGAAGTTGAAGAGTTTGTCTATTGACTGGCTACCTAGCTGTGGAACTGCATCATCTGTGGGCAGTCTCATACTCCTGTTTTCTCCTTTTATGTTCAATCAAGAGTCAAAACAGCTAGAGCAACGCAGTCAAGACAGCCAGAATGGACCATCTAAATTCTTCACTGAAGTCTTCCTTCTTCAGTCTCTTTTTTAGCTGGTTCTGGGTTGTCTGCAGCTCCCTTTAGGGAAATATCCTTGTCTTCAAAGCCTGGAAATGGAGATATGGAATGAAAGGATGGGCAGGACATTACTGTTCTTTATAATCATGCTGCAGTCTTGTCCATGAGGCTCTTACTGCAGCTACCATGAAAAGTGGTGTTACACTGAGATCATACTGGAGGGTTTTTTTATTTTATTTTTTTATTCTTATGTCATTATTTTGTAAAAAGCACCATATTAAATCATGTATTTTTAGTCAGGGAGTCTGCTTGTCTCTGATCCAGATGAAAAGCCTAAAGCACAAGCATTAAGTGCAACTAAATATTGTTGAACAACTAAGTTCCTACCAAAAAAAAAAATCATTGTGAAGAGCACAAAACAGTGGATGACTGATCAGAAGTAATAATATATGAAAGCTCTTTTAAATAAAACAAAGGAAAGAAACCCCCAAATCTTGCATCTCATGCCTGTCAGGGAAGACAAGTGACTGCAGTTGAGTTGCAAAAGCACCTCATCTATAGTTTGAAGTATTTTTCTGCTAATAAAAATAGGCATGTCAAAGTGTATTTGCTACCGATCATTAACTCTTTCATTAATATTTCTTCTTCAAGCCTATCTTGACACCTGTCTTTCATCAGAGAGTGTCTGTGCCTTGATAAGTGTATCTGTAAGAAGCATGTTTATCAAGCTGAGTGCTAAAAGGCGGTGGGTTTTTTGCCCTCCTTGTTTTAATCAGAAGAGTGTTTTAGACAATCACTGATCTCATTCTCTAAATTTGTTCACCAGTGGTTTTTCTTTTCATGTCAACTTTGTTTAACTCAACTAGCTCTTCTGTCTCTCGAGTGTTTATTCCCTGCTGTGTTTAAAAGCAGTGAATGTGTTTTCTTCCAGGCCTTGTTTTTCCTAGATTAAACCAGCCAAATACTACTGGGTTTGAGGCTCTGAACTCTCCTGCCAAAGTTTCAACAGAATTCGAAGTAAATCAGCAAAGGGCTTGTGTGTGTTAGTTGCATTGGAATTTCACTGTCAATGTTTCTGTTTGTGGGAACTCAAAATTGAAAGCAAATCTTGGTGGTTATGAATCCACCAAGTCTAAAATTGGAAAGGAACATTGTTTTGCATAGCGGTGTGATTCTAACAGTGTGTCTACGTGTTGTCCACCCTGTTGGACTTGTTAGCTTAGGTCTGGCATTGCTTTGCTGCTTGCAGCTTCTGTGTGGGAATGGCCATACATGAGCAACTCAGGTGTACACTGAGCAAACACCAGGCCCTTTGCGGAGGTGGCCTCGAAAGTGACAAGTTGGATGGTTTCTGTGTCTTAGTAGCAAATCCAGCCAGCGGGCCACAAGAAGGATTTGCATCCCAAAATACATTTAAGACAAGAGGAACTGGAGCATGCCTCTGCCGTGCTGCTAACGGCCAGCATAGGGCTGATTTCAAGAGGACTTCTCCACTGTCAGACACAGACCAGCACTCCTGTTGCAAAAAGCAGATGCCTCGCAAAAGCACTATGTAAACGTCATTGCTGGTGAGCAGCTGCAGAAATATGTCTGAGAGTTCTGCAGTCTTTCCATTTTATTGACATAGCTGTGAAGCTCTCTGGAAGCTCTGATTATAGCTTAAAAACACTTGGACTGGTTTTCTGTGAACTGCTGTCGCTAGAAGTGAGTTAATAAGTATTCCACAATAAATAACTATGCAACAGTAATAGAAATACTAATTTTCTGTTACACTGTTCCCAAGCTTCGTTCAGCGCTTGCCATGGTTAATAGTGCTGTGCTGTTGAGGTACTTCACTGCAAAACAACTTCCGATTTTTAAGAATGCTTATGTTCTTCTGAAGTTACATCGTTTACAGAAATACATAGTAGCCTTATTAAATTTTAATAGCAACACTTAATTTGGTTTAGGAATAAAAATTCTAGACATTTTACATTTCTAAGCTGTATCGAGGAAAAGATCTTCCAAGATGAAGAGAGAAGAATCCACAGGGATGCTTAAGTTAGCAATGCTTAGGTGGGTTATAAAACAAAATTTGTACTTCAGAGTGTAAAAGTAGGTCTTGTTCCAGCCCCAGAAGAGTGCAAAGTGAGTGGGGATCTGTGGGGCTGGCTTGTCCTGGGGGCTATGTGTGATTACTCCCCATTCTATTCAGGGTGCTGATGGTGGTGGGGCATGCTGCTTCTCCTCCCTTTGGAAATCTCTGGCATTTTAACTCCTGCAAGTTTCCACAGGCACATGTATTGCAACTGGTGGCGTTCCACTTATGGGAACTAGCAAATCAAACTCTTCTCATGTCAGACTCTTAAGATTAATTCAAAAGTTGATTTTTCAGTTTGTTGGAATACTATACAAAGGATTTTGTGACCAATCTGAAAATAGCATCCTGTTCAGTGTGTTTATTTTCCTGGGTCGAGAATGTTAGAATGGTTGGTTAGAGATCTTATAATAGTTTCTAAATTTGCCTAGTCTGATTTATTTTTTTCTAAATGTTTAAAAGATGCAATAGGAAAATGTGAGAATGAATACAAATATTATTGGTCCAGAGTCTGCTGAATTAGGTACCATCCCTAAATATAGTCTTTACATTTGCAAAAAACTTACTTTCAAATTGTGATTGTCAGGTTTTAAAACCACCTTTCCGAGACGCTGTTTGGGGTATTTTAATTTAAAACCATTAGTGAAAAAGTTGAATTCAGGAAGTGGTTTTATTGCAAATATTTCTACATGTCTATATACTACTTTTACACTAAAATAATTGATTTTTCCCAATGTCAGTTGTGTGAATAGTAATTTGTTTCCACTTAATTGTGGAAGTTACCTTACCTACCGTGGCTGTACCACCCAGCTGGAGGAGCTCCGAGTGTCGCAGGCTGGGGCAGGGGCGTGAGAAAGCACCTGAGCTGGAACAAAGATGCTGCAGTACAAGGCATTCTCCCTCCTCCAGATGGTCCTCCTTTCTCCCTTTCTTTTTCCCTTCTTCCTTCTCCCCTTCCCTGAGGATATTTCCATTGTGGATACACTGCTGTGGTTCAGAGGGAGGGGACAGCTGGGTCTGGGTTGTGCTGCCATGTGCACAGAAAACCAAAACTAGTCGTTTGTGCGTGGCTAACAAGCTCAGGACCTGGGAATGGTAGGGGCAATTTACAAAGAGTTTTATGGTGGTATAATCAGCAGAAAAAGGGTAGCCGCATCCAGCCATGTTAAAGTCAAATAAATCAATTCTTGCTTTCCGAGTCTCATCATACATCTGGAAAGATGCCTGTCTCTATTTTAAGACTTAAGAGTTTCCATAAGTCTTACAGTGCTCCAAAGTCAGAAGGGGTGCTGGAGGGTGTGCGTATTTGTGTGTGTCAGAAGGTGGGAGCAAGAACACCGTGCAGCAGATGGAAGCAACAACAAATGAGGGAAGAGACACATTCTTACCTTGTGCAAATACCTGGCAAAGGGAAGACAAGTAAATGCAGATGTATGTTCATGCACATATCTAAAAAGCACATCTATCAGCTTCTGCTTAAGAAATGGGATGTGATATTTGAGAGAGATTTGTTTCAATTGCTGCTTGTTTTTAAGTGTGGTAGCTGCCATTTGGAAATGAGTTAAAGTTATGATGCTTGAGGACAGGAGAGGCTTTGTTGTTACTGGGATTTTGGATTATACAAAATAAAACCCAAAAAAAAGGCTAGGTACTCTAGAGCGTGTTGCTGTAATCAATCTACAAAAAAGTAGTAGCTTTTTGTAATGTAACTGTTTCTGTGCATGTGCTAATGGATAACTTGCCAGAATCCAGCAAAAATCCAGGCAGTTTTCACTTTTTTTTTTTCCCTGGAGAAACCACTCAATATTAATGTAATGACTCTTCAGTCTGAAGCAAACCAATAACACAATATGAAATAAGATCAATGCCTATATTAATTACACTTCTTAAGATACTAGAAAAGCCTTTTGTTCTTTCTATGTCAAATGCTTGTATGCAGCAGTTGAAGAGGAGGCTCCCACTACATGTTTCTTCGTACCATCCACCCTTTAGGAGGAAGAGGGTGAGATCACCGTTGTATAGTGTTGTAACGTGGTCAGGATACATTTCCTGAAATCAAAAGGAAGGTTAAAAGGAAAATGCAGCTCCATGCCAAGCAATGCTTTTACCCTTGTTAATGGCTGGGTCAATAAGCGAAGGTTTAACCACACATTTCCACATGGCTGTGTAAACACAGTGCATTCTTACAGTGTACAATTACTTTATCTGCCTAATCGGAAGATAAGGCTCTATTATTTTGCAATATGTTTATTAATCTTTTAACCATTTTTGTTCTTGAAATTGCAGAAAATATGGGGGTTTTTGTTTTGTTTTTAATGGAGAGTGTTGTTCTCTGGAGGGTTTTTCCTGTCCCTTTAACTCTGCCTAATCTTTTTCTAATGGTAGAGCTGACAACTTGCTGTTCAAAGTGAAGTAATTTTTCATAGGTTGTTTATATGAACTTACATTGCTTTATGTACTTCAATCAAAATAAGTAGCTATGCCAACCAAAGACAGTTCTATTTATCTTCTGCTTTCTCTGAAGCAGGCAGTTGTAGGGGTGTACCAGGTTCTGCTCTTCTCCCCCTACCACCTTCCCCAGGGACTTCTGGCTGCTTGGTGGCTGATCGTTTTGAGAAGAAGCAACAGTTCTTGTAGAGAGTCTTTTCCCATGAGAAAATACTAGGCTGCTGTGCACAGGATTTCCAAAGTAAATGGCATCTGTCCAGCTATCTAAACCAGGCTGAACTATCTAGAAAATGAATTAGTTTGTCCATCCTGTTTTCTCTTATTTTCACTTTGATTTAACAAACTTTGGAAACTTTTCAGGCTCATCTGTACCAGTATTTCTAGTTACACAGTCCTCAAAGCTCTTTCAAAATGCATATTTCACATTTTTGTTAGGATGTTGATGTTACCATAGTAAAAGAATACTGTTTTTCAAGCATTCCTGTAAGCAGATTCTCATTGTGATAATTATTAAACTAAGTTGCAGACAGATAAGAGAAAGTGACAAAGCAGAAGCCAGGAGTCATTCTCTTAAGAAAGAAATAGAATTTAGACGACTGGCGGAGTCTTAAGACTATTTCCAAATTAAAACTTTTATGACCAGTTAGGTCGTCTGCTTTTCTTTTCTTCTAAATGTCTTTAATGCGATTCAAATGGCTTGAGCTTTTGTGCATCTTGTGGGAGTGACTTGAGGCCAACTTTTATTTGATCTAGTAGATAGTTCACTGATGGTTAGTATTTCCACAGTTTGTGTAAGACATGTAGAAGGTTTGTAGATTTAACCTTCTCGGTTAGCTCTTCCCAGTAGAGTTTCAGATAGTTAAATAGTGTGCTTTGTGAGACACTGCACACACTGAAATAATACTGTTCTTTGGTCTTCAGAGATACTTACCAACACAGAGATGGGTTTCATGGCAGTGACACCAATGCTTTTACTTGATGTTCTCACCTAAATTAGTCCATGACCTTTGTTAGACAACCACAACACACTTCTGCATTGTATTTATTCATAGTTACACGCTTCATGTTTTCCAGATTGGATTCGTATCGGTGTTGCTCTCCCTTGTTCATGTGGTTAAAGGGACTGCCATCAGGTTCTGAGATTGCTTACCCAAATCTTCCCCCCTCCGCTTTACTGCATTTCTTGGTATCTTCACTGCAGCTCTTACACTATAAACAGGATGATAATACTTGTTATGTTTACAGAGCCTTTCATTTTGCCAAAGCAAAGTACTGAGAGCTGGGAGCGGGCACTGTGTTAGTGACGAAGCAGTCAGGTCCAGAAGGCTGTTTTGTTTCTCAGGACTTTTTTATACCAAGAACCTCGTGAAAGCACTTTCTTTAACATTTATTGTTGTTCATTTTAGGATCAGGATCCAGGCTGTCAATGAAATTGGAGCTGGACCATTTAGCCACTTTATTAAAGCAAAAACCAGGCCGTTACCACCCTTACCTCCTCGGTTAGAGTGTGCTGCAGCAGGTCCTCAGAGCCTGAAGCTGAAATGGGGAGACAGCAGTTCCAAGCTTCACGTTGCCGATGACATGGTCTATATCTTGCAGATAGAAGACAGAAATAAAAGGTAAGAGATCTGAATCTTTTCCTTGTGTAATTAAAATGAATTCTGGTTCGTCATAATGCAGTTGCGAATCATGGTAAGAAAAATGTTGTTTTCCTGATTACTTCATGCCTACAAATATATAGAAAATATTGTTTTAATAGGGATTCTGTGCCTGTAGTCTAACCGAGCAAATTATGTAACAAAACTGTTAAAGTTGTTGTAGAACAACTGAAATCAGTGCTGTACTGTTGAAAACTTAGCAAAACCCAGGCCCCTCTGCCAATAAAAGTTAATACCAAGATTCATGGTCATAGTGCTTTACCCTTTGGAATATACAAAACAAAGATATGCCACCCAACATGCTGTGTGTATTAGTAAAACAAACGGTTACAAAATCAGAGGTCTAGGAAGGGCACAACTGAGCAGAACAAGGTTTTTTGGGCAACATGATGGTCAGGATTTTGTGACTTATTTTGTAATATTTTGGAGCATTAGAAAATACGAGCCTGGCATCAGCTTGGTAGCTAAACAATAATTATGAAATAAGGATGCAGAAGAGCTCATCCACCATGTTTCACTTCCCTAAAATTTTCTTCAAAGCCATGAGAGCTTTTGGTAAGCAAGAAAGACAAAAATGAACATTAAACAGTCAGTGCTCAGCAAAAAGTATTTTTCCATGCAAGCTTTGTATGGGAAGGTTTGATAATGTAGCTCCAAAGTTGTGATGGGATATATTCAGTAAAAGGAGGGAAGGAAAGAAAGGCGATATATGAGTATTGCCTAACAGCCTGAGCTCTTCAATGAATAAATATTGTAGGTGGCTCATAATTTACCAGGAAACACTCTCAACTAGTTTAATTAGGTAAAATAACTGACGTATCAAGTAGATAATCCTTAGAGACCTTCAGTACAGATCATAATTTGGTGTAAATTAGCATGATTCCTTTAATTTAAATAGAGCTGTGCTGAGTTTATGCCAGCTGAAGATCTGGCCCAAAAGCTCTAATTGTGAGTAATGAAACCACCATGAATAATGCCTAAATACTTCCCAGTATTTCAACTGTACTGATGCAGGGAAGGTACATGCTCCCCTGTATTACTACTGAGAGATGTCCAATGAATATAAATGCCCATTTGAAAGTCTGACTGATAAGAACAGTTTCTTCAGAGTGCAGTGATGCTTAGCAGGAGCCCATCACCTGCAGCAGCGTGTGATCAAGTCAGCTCTAAAGTAACATCCAGCAGGCTGCTTTTGTTTGCTTTCATGTAGCACTGCAGGTAGGATGGTGAAGAACTGTAAATTATTTTAAACCTGTTTTTATGTTGGAGAAAATAATAAATTTCCTTGTAAGAATAAAATATGTTATGTTACCTGGCAGCAGAGAAAGCAAGCTTTTTCCCCTTTGCTTTTGCACAAAGCTTTAGCAGAATCCTTTGCTTTTGCACAAACTTTTCCCATTGCAAATGATCTCTTAAGAGCTGTTAATTAGGAGGAATTTGAATTTGTTACTCTGCTAGGTCTTCTTAACTTTACATTTGGCTTACAGTCCATGTAAGCTCCCAAAGATGCAGAGAAACTACTCATCTATGTTGCCTTGTCTCCTCCTGCTTGAACAGAGTCCTTCCATGAAATGGTTTCCTTTGGTGGTTGCGTTTGTAGCAATTAGTACAGATAATACCTGAAATGAGCCGTAGCGCTGAACCCTCCGGCTAGTGAAGTGCATACCAGTGTGGGCACAGCAGAGGAGTCGAATTGGTGCATTGTTGTCTGTGCTGGGTGCTGTGTTTGGGAACAATTGGAGCTGCCAGGTCTTGGCAATAAGATCTATTTATTTGTTCCCTGTCTGACAGTCCCTTTTTGTTCCCCGTTGTGTGCATCGATCACAATGAGAGATGTTCCTGAAAGGATGCAGCGGCAAAGTTTTGTACATTCAGGAGAGCTATCATTCCTAATGAGCAGAGAATGGCAACCCACACATGAACTGGTAGAAACAGCAGTTAGTTAGAAAGATAGAAGTCCTCTCTTAGATCATTCCCAAAAAATAAATCCCGTTGTGATGGAAGGGTTACTCACTCGTGCATGCTTGTGAAAAATATTGGAATATGGTCCTTTGAGCATCATTGGCCTCTTCAATTGCACGGTGCTTTAACAGGATAATGCAGGTAAACTGTGGACATCTAATGGAATATTTAAATAGAATATTTCATTTGGAAGGGACCACAATGATCATCTAGTCTCACTGCCTGACCAATTCAGGGCTGACCAAAAGCTAAAGGATGTTATTAAGGGCATTTTCCGAATGGCTCTTAAACGCTGACAGGCATGGGGCATCAACCACCTCTATAGGAATCTGGTCGCTGGGGAAAAAATGATGCCAAATAGATGATCTAGAAGGATGTTTTGGAGTCTTTTATGGTTTTGAAAGGGTTGTAGGAAGGTTCCATGGTGTCCCCTCTGTTGAGAGAAGAAATAGCACCTGACTCAGAGGAGAAGGCTGTGGTGTAAACATGGATGACTCCAAACTGACCTCTGTCATATCCTTAGTCTTTCAGAAGATATTGTTACTGGATTCCCTGAGACGTCTGAAATTACTTTTAACAGCTTTATATTGAAATCCTTCAACTCAGTATTACAATTTTCCTTTCTCCAGTGAATCTTGAGCATACAGTTTGCTTACTGTAACATTGCTGACTGATGAGGTTTAAAATAGGAGTTAGCTTTAAAATGCCATTGAAGCATTTTCACAAACAGAAATATAAAGATGACCAAATTCTACTGAAAAAAGGAAAATCGTTGGTAAGTCAAATTCTGACCCTGATAACTTTAATGGCCTTTTTTGTAAAGATTCAGCTCCCATTTTACGCAGTGATAGTCAGCTAGTGCTCTTGAACGTGTCCTGGTCATTAAGAATGTTTTTTAACTTTTCCATCCTGTAATGAGGTATAACAGGCCAGTTGTTGGAGACTAAATGTTTCATTGATTGCAAGACCTGTGAAACAAAATACTTGGAAATCTCCTGATGCTGATTAATGTAGGGGATTGAAAAGGTGTGCACATCAGAAATGTACCTGCTTTAGCCTTCATTTGCTCTTCAGTGTGTGACATTTAGGAAGATCAAATTAGCATCTCTTGTCCTTTCGGTTATGTGTAGCACTAAGTGGAAATGAAGAAAAACCTGTTTCTAGAAAGCACAGTACATGGGAACGTTAGTTGAGAGTAGCTGACCTTTACATAAAGGGGACTATAAAATTTCTTTCTTTTTTAAATAAACTATCAGTTGTGACTTCATTTCCTAACTCTAGTAATGTCAAGAAAATAGTGTTAATCAAATTGCAATATTTTCCAGAATACTGTGGATTTTTCCTCTCCAAGTGAAACAAATGAACCTAATTATAGTAATGCTTTTGATTTATTTTTTTTTTCCTGTACTGGTAATTAGTCTTTAGTTCCTACAACTAAATATACCTCTTAGTGTCTTAAAATGCTTACAATATCCAGTCTGAAAGAGAATTAGCAAGTACATTATTAGTGGGTCATTTATGAGTTGCTTGTGTTTCTTTTAGATGAATACATGTTGCAGTTGAGATAAATTATGTCATTTTTGTGTGTATACAGAATCAAAATAAAAATGTATGTAATTATATTTTAAGGGAGAATCATAGAATCATAGAATGGTTTG